>NC_084653.1:5587500-5887500 GCF_019802595.1 Syngnathoides biaculeatus | reverse complement strand
TATGAGAGACGGATTTTGTGGACTGCCCCAAACTATTATTTTTTTTAGTAGCCGTATACACAGCTACCTGTCATTTGGAACCCATGGAGCTCTCGTCCTTTGCACCTGTACAATCCATTTTTCACAACGAACCGGGTCTCTTGCAAACTTATGAAGGGTAGATCCATCTTCCCAAATGTTCAAGCAATGCCCAGCAATGCAATGAGCCAGCATTTTGGCTAACATGAAGGAACAACGAGCTCCTTTCCTGCAGGTAAAACTAATAGAAACAAACGAGTCCACTTGAGGGCGGTCCTGCCATGTACGTCACTTCCTGCTTCTTCTCGAAAACAAATCCCTCAAGAGGATTTTCATGGTGGGAGTTACAAAAAGCTGTATACGGCAAAATCATGTTTTGTGGTAAAAAAAAAAAGAAAAATGCATGGGTCCATGTCGGCTGCCGTTTTTTACATTAATAACATACTAAAAATCCTGCATTTCATGACAGTGGCCCTTTAATAGAAACATACACACACACACACACACACACACACACACACACAGAGACTGCAACATAAATATTTATTTACTTACCTTGTTTGAGTGAAACACGACAGTAAAACAGATCTAACAACAGGAAAGTCATTGTTTTTATTCGTCCTCCTCCTGTTCACTGAATCCAATGAAGTCCTCGTCTTCAGTATCACTATTGAAGAGCCACATAATGTCTGCATCTCACAACGTTTCAGTGTTTCTGACACCCTAGTCATATTCATCTCAAGGCACAGTTACAGCTGAAGTTGAGTTGCTCTCTTTTGGTAGCAGTCCAGCCTTTCTGAATTCGTTGATGATGGTAGATACTGTCAAATTACTCCGCGCATACAAAAAGTTGAGTTTACCATAAGCCAAGATGCTTAAGTTTCAGTAATAATGTTTAATAAAACATTCATACAGAACAGGACAGTGTAACCTCAATGTAGCTTAAAGGAAGAATCTCCCGAAAATTCGTATGTACAATAAACCCTCCAATAACTTTCTTTCAGCTTGTCCCATTACGGGTCGCTACAGCATGTCATATCAGATGAACGCTCATATTTTTTTGGCACAGTTTTTACACCAGATGCCCTTCCTGACACAACCCCTCTTGGGGAGTGGAGGCCCCAGTGAGAAATAATCTCACAACCCCTGGTTTACCAAACCAATGCTCTAACCACTGAGCTATAGGGCCCCCTACAAAAAACCCTTGTGAGGATAAGCGACTAAGAAAACAGATGGATGGATATACATACAACTAGTACAAGAATTACTTTGTTCTTTTTGTGTGCCATAAAATAGACAACTCGGTACAAAATTCTAAATAGAAATTTTAAACTGTTTGACGTTTGTCAAAGGTTTCTCCTTGGGCCAGCATTTGAACTCGTTCCTCCGTTGTTCAAGAGTGCATGAACACATGGTTTACGTGCAAGCGTCCTGGGTTAGGAAGTGGGACTTTCTGAAAAGGCCTTCTTTCTTCTTGTACTCTACACGTTCTTCTTTTCTTCATGTTGTCTCGCTATCTGAATGCCCTGTTACACAATGCTGCTTCTCACAGGTTACTCTTTGTACGCTGACAACTGATTTTGGTGAGGAGACTCACAATTGTCAGTGGATATATCGTTATACGCTATCTTGTGTACACCACACACTACTGTTGGGTTCCAAAATTTAATCTGTTGCCCTGACTGTACTATGAGAGTACGAGTACTCTGAGAAACAGAGCATAATCCCTTATCCACGGCACACAAATGGTGAATGAGGTCCTTCAAAACTCCAGTCGCTCGCTCAAATGTCTTATTATTTTTGACGTGTTTTTTTTCCACAGACCAGCTGTCAAAGTGGTGTGTATATATATATATATATATATATTTAAAAAATATAAAATACGTATAAAATATTAACACAACCAGCTTTCTTTAAGCGCTTCTTCTGGCTCCTCAGGTGGCATATTTTCTTTTGGAAAGAAGCTCTCTGAAGACATTAGTTTTCGCCTCGCTTTGCTAGTTTGCAGACTTTTTTTAAAATGTATCACATGACCAACGTTCACTCGAGTGTACTTTCATACTTGAACATTTCACTCAAAAGTACAAATCTGTTCAGTCAACTGAATCAGCTGAATCAGTTTATGAAATGATCCTTTGGGGTTGGCTGCTGCAGCATTCTGTGCAATCTTGAAATGTCTATTGCAACGTAAAGCTGTTGCAGTGGAGAAGATCTTCATTGTTTTTTTTTTTTTTTTTTTAATAAAACACATTTCACACGCAGAAAGGGAGTAAAACAGAAAGGCAACAAATGCCTGTAGGATCGGTGCTGGTCCACAGATCGGGGGTTGGGGACCACTGTACTGCAATACTCGATCACTTGGCACAGATAGAGACTCATTCACTACTGAATGGGAACTGAATTTATGCGACCTGAATGCGAGTCAGTCAAGTGAACAACTTACATCGTCAGTATACACAAATCGTCATTGTCAGTATACAGAAATATACACTACTGATTTAATATTGTTCAGTCATCCCGGTTCTTGCTTTGATAATTCATTCGATTGAGGAATTGCACAAAATAATTGAACGTAATAGTGAAAAAAAAAGGACTGAGCGAAAGTTGAGGTGAGGAGGGCGGGCCTTTCAGTGGGTTAACTGGCGCCACGTGACCTTTCTGTCCGGCGCATGAAGTGATAAAGCTAACACAAGACAAGACAAGAGACTCGACCAGAGAGAAGCAAGTGGCTCCTCCTCCTTGATCGTACAACTCCTACGATGGAGAGCGACGAGTTGGTGGCACTCTGCTACCCACAAACTAATGCTTCGTGCAGGACGCCTAAGCAGCCACCTGGCCAGGCCATGTTGTTCTACTTGCTGCTGTCTTCCATTTCACTCATCACTGTGGCGCTCAACCTATTTGTCATCTTCGCCATTTCCTATTTCAGGCACACTTCTTTATCACACTTATTGTCATTTGTTCGTATTAGTTGCTGTTGTGGTGATGTTGTTGTGCTCTCTCCAGACAGCTGCACACACCCACCAACCTCCTCCTACTCTCGTTGTCTGTCTCTGATCTCCTGGTGGGGCTTGTGCTCATGCCCGTAGAGATCATCTACATTGAGACCTGCTGGCTTCTGGGCAACGTGGCGTGTGCGCTGTACTACGTGGCCGACTACATCATCACGTCAGCCTCAGTGGCCAACATGGTGCTCATCTCGGTGGACCGCTACGTGGCCATTTGCAAGCCTCTCTCCTACCTGAGCCAGGTCACCAAGAGGAGGGCGTGGGTCAGCGTGGGCCTTTGCTGGCTCTGCTCCGTCGTCTACCGGCTTTTGCTACTCCATGACCACCTGGGGCAGCCGGGTAAATCTATCTCTTGTCTGGGGGAGTGTGTTGTCAACATCAGTAACATGGCAGGCACACTGGACCTGGTCTTTACCTTTGTCTTGCCTATCACTGTCATTGTAATGCTCTACATGAGGGTGTTTACGATCACCGTCAGGCACGCTCATCGAATGCGCTTGCACGTGAATGCCGGCCAGGTCCAGGGCACCGTGAAGAAGAGTGAGTTGAAGGCGGCCAGAACGCTGGGTATTGTGGTGGTAGTCTTCCTAATCTGTTTCTGCCCCTATTACTTCCCCACCATAGCGGGCGAGGACACCTCCGTGGATGCCACTTTGGCCGCCTACGAGATCTGGTTGACCCACATTAACTCCTGCTTGAACCCCATCATCTATGCCCTTTTTTACCCATGGTTTCGTCAGTGCATCAAACTCATCGTCACACTTCAGTTCCTCAAGCCTGGCTCCAGGGATGCCAAAATACTCTAATATAAATACTCTAGTATGCTCTTATTTCAGTTGATATCCACATTTTACCATTAAAATAAGTGTATCTATATACTGCTGTATTAATCATGACAGAAATATAAAGGATTTTGATAGTTACCATTGCTTTTTAGTATAAGTATTGTATGTGCAAGTCTCCTCAGTGAGTCACCAACCTCACAGCATTCATTTTAATGGGTGTCTTGTGTGAATTACCATATAATATAAAAGAAATTGACGATAGTACTAGTTAAAACTAAAAAGCACTGCATGGGTATTAATTAGGGTTGCATTCTGTTTGATGTTGAGAAAAGCATCCCAAATCTGTATTTATTCTAGAACCGACTTTGATATGTTCTTTCTTTTTCTTCCTTTCTTTCTCTCTTTCCTTCTTTCATTCTTTCATTCTTTCTTTCGCCGATAGGTTTCATAAAGCTGTCTAAATGTAAGCTATTATTGAATGTCCCTCTTTTTACATGATAAAAGTATATAGATAAGGGAGTGTTGATATTCATATTTGAATGTTTGCTTTTGTATTTGTTTTTTTAATTACGTGTTTATTGAAGAGGAAGAATGCTTACTACAGTTTGCTGATGTACCTGATGAAGTGGCCGATGCGCATGTGATCATAATCAGCGCTGAGTTTTCTTAAATTCTGTCATGATTGTGTCCATCTTAATTAAGCGAATAAATACAAATATTAAAACAGCTTTGTTTTACAAAGCAAACTTGTTTTTTATATTGAATTGTTAAACATATTAGTTTGACAAAAAGGTCAGCAAAAAAACAGTTGTAATGTTTCAATACCTCCAAGATTACATGAAGTGACTGATAAACTGATACAGTGATAAATATGGGCTCAAATACTAAAAACTATTCAATATTCAATTAAGAACATATTTTTATTTATTTTATTTATTTATTTAAAATGCAAATAATCATTCTAAATATATATATGCAGAGGGTCAGGATGCTATACTTAAACCCATTGCCTTCAATCACAACTACTAACCTGATTTCAAAACCTTTTATTCTGAGGTGCAAC
Organism: Syngnathoides biaculeatus; assembly: GCF_019802595.1. NCBI lineage: Eukaryota > Metazoa > Chordata > Actinopteri > Syngnathiformes > Syngnathidae > Syngnathoides > Syngnathoides biaculeatus. The sequence continues at coordinate 5,882,626 of NC_084653.1, read as the reverse complement.
CAAATGATTTGCAGCTTCAGGCTTGTTGCTTAATCGCACAATTAAAGAAAAAAATATTTTAAAAAATACTGGAAAATTTAAAGTTATATAAACACTGTATCGCATTACTGTATTGTGATGATATCATCCTTGTCTTGCTTACGTGTGCCCCTCACCTCATAAAATTAATCGGATTATCCTCTAATATGCCTCATGCTCATAGAAAGTAAATTAGGGGAAAATGTAAGTTTCAGCCTTTCAATAAACTGTAACAGTGATACAAAATACATTTAAAAAAACAACAAACTGAAATGACATATTTAGGATGAAAAAATGACAAAATAGTAATAAAATAAAAGTAGTTATCAGAGATGAGATATAAACCACAAACCTTTAATAAAGTTAAGACAGCCTAATGTGACGATATCTGTGTGTGTGTACTGCATATAGTCAAAAAAATATTTTACCTACAATACATTTTAAATATGTATAGATTTACATTACCTGTTACCACTTCAAACAGTTGATCGGAAAATTTGCGTAAAACAATCTCAACTTTTATAGAGCATTCAAAAACGTATGTATATTTTCAAGAATGTTCATTTTTACAGGTGAGGTGGCCGGCAACGACCAAATTATGTTCCAATACTTAAACATTGACACAAATATAAATGTTTTATAAAAGAGTTTCAAAGGTGTATTCAAAAAGCTCGATTGGACCATCATTTGATATGTTGACATTATGTACAAAGATTGTTGGAATTAAAACAGATCAATAAATAACCTGCTTGGCCATAACTGAATTACAATTATAACATTCAACAAAAGGTGATAAAATTGAATAAAAAGAAAATAAGTCAGTGATGGTGTATGCAGTGGGAAAATGTGGGTTCCATTCTCATTCAGTCAGCATGAATGTGAGTATGAATGCTTGCAATATGTGTCCTGGGACAGGCTGGTTGAAGATGTACCATATACTAACTTTTACCTTATAATTCCAAAAATGACTCTTCAATTAGGACTTAAAAAAATTTAAGTTAAAATAAAAATATTGTTGCAATGTTCATATACTGCATTGTTACATGAATGCACCAATGATGCAATCAAGATGTGCAGTGAAATGGATCAGAGAGCTTTCTGGGACTCTGTACTTACTGTACTTGGAATGAAATATGTAAAAAATTGAAAAGCGGCTTCTACAAATATACAAATAAAAGAGCAAATTAAGATTTTCAACAGAATAAACCACATCACAGGTCCATACAATGGACTTGACCATAGGTTCAGTTCCCACTCAATGACAGTGTGAATGTGAGTGAGTATGGTCGTATAGATTTAGATTTTCAGATTTAATTTTCAACAATATGGGGACGTAAACAAAAATCCTGTGATTTTATGTCATGGGAGAATCACACCCTGAGTTAAGGAGTGACCCTCGCCACAACAACTTTTGAGACAATAGACACGGACACCAAAGGCACGATTCTGGCCTGGAGAGATGAAGTCACAGTGAGTTGGCCTGATCTCTGAAGCTTCATACTCTACCTGAGCCTTTTATTAAGAATCACACAGGTTAATTGATACAGAAGTCAACATAATGTTACGTAGAAAGTGAAGAAAACATCATAACATTTTCAAAGGTTTATTTGTTTTTACCCTGACAGAGTTCTTTATTCCGTCTGCATCCGCATCCCTTTGTCCCTGGCCTGTGTCTTTAAAGCCCTGACCTAAGTGTGGGTGGCAGTGTCCTGTGTTCCCAGAATTGTAGTTAATGTGTTATTCCTTTAAACTGAGATTACTTGTTTTAATGAAACAAGTGGATAATATAATAGTTCTACAATTATGTCTGTGTGGATAAATATGGTTAATATTTTTTATTGTAATATTTGGAACAATATTCAAGAGTATTGGAACATTACATTTGATAATATGGTTGTACATATAATTTTTATCTCACTTTATGACGTAGGTGCACGAGCTCTATCTGTGCCATCCAACTGAACGGTGACCATTTCAGGATGAAGTTCACCTTGCATCCTGCCGAAATCTGCTGGTATGGACTCCAGCGCCCCGCAACCCTAACCAGGAAAAGCCGTGTTGAAAATGGATGGATGCACGATCTGATTGAGGAGGCTTGGTGGTCAAATAGTCAACATCTACTTCACAGTTGTGAGGATTGAGATTCAAATCCCGGCCTCACCTGGAGGTTTCCTGTTCTCTCTTTGCCGTAGGCTGGTTTCTTCGCACATCTCAACAACATACATGATAGGTTGATTGATGACTCCAAATTACCAGTAGGGGTAAATCTGAGTGTAAAGTGCTTCTTTGTTTATATGTGCCCTCTGATTGGCTGGCGACCAGTTCAGGGTGTTCCACACTTCTTGCACGAAGATAGTTGGGATAGGCTCCGACATGCCCGTGAGGAAAAGGTGGATGAAAGGAATGAATGATCTGTTCGATTAGTATGTCAGGACATACAGTATCTGTCTGGAATGTACTTCCACGCAATTCGTGTGAAATGGGTGCAGTATTAGTCCACAAAGATGATCTTCTTACTCTTACTTAAACAAATACAACACTTCCTGGACATGTGCGTGTTAATCCAAGCAGTTGCAGCTTGGCAACGCTAACACAAACTAGTGAATCACTCATCCTAGCAACAAGAACTCATGCACTGACCCAAACTGAAGAGGCAGCAGGTATGTCCATTGTCCTTTGATCAACACTAAATTTTTCTAGATTATAGATTTCCTTGGATTTATGCATAGGATTATAACCTCAATGACCCTGGAATGTGTGAGCAGATTTAATAAATGCCGTTTTAGATGAGATTCTGTAGGAAGAATCACCATGAAGGATTTGTCCCTGTCGCCGCTGAGTCGGGGGTGTGGTCGTGTCATCGCAGCGAGCGCAGGCGGTCATGGCCGCCTGGACGTCTGCTTCACGCCACAGGTGCCCCACATGTCAAATTTCACTTAAAATGTTAGCATCAGGGATGGAAACATTAACTTTCACTTAATTCCTATGATCATTTATGTGTACTCCCACTCATGTTGACTATACTGATTCAGATTTTTGCAAAACAAAAGTCAAATTAATCATACAACAGAGCCAATTATAACATCAGCATTCATCATCTAAAAATTAGGCCGTGACAAAATACTAATTCAAAAAATGCTCCCATAATCCACGGTGAAGCTGCGTATTTTTATAAAACTAGCATCATTAATCAAAAAAATGTAATTTTTTTTTGTATTTGTTTTTAAATACAACATGAAAAAAAATCTGCCTGATTTTTCAAAAGTAAAGAAGAAAAATGGGCCACAGAACTGAATTTAATTTACCGGACCGGAGTTTACCTTTACCGGATCGGCATTAGTCTAATATTGTACACCTACAGTACCTGTACTCTGCACCAAATATACATACTGTTGCTGTCCAATAAAAAACAAGTGCCTGCGTTTTTTTTTTTAAATAACCTAATATCTGAAGGACATATTTTGTTTTTAAAAAATTGTGATTAGATGGGCTTGGCGTGTGATGTGTGTGATGCAACAAAGACATAGTCAAATGCTAAAGAAGCCATGCCAATGAATACACAGTGCATGCCAAAAGATAAATGCGCTCGTTTGCATTTTCATATCATCATACAAAATGTAGTGTAATCATGCTTATAAAATAATATAAATATTAGCAACTTAGCGCTAACACAAAATAAGAGGTGTAGGCCTATTTGCTAATCATTCCATCAGATAAATCGTTAGATCTCACTAGACAAGAAGTGGTATTGTTCAGCACTAATAAGACAGCTTACAACCTAATGATTTCAAGACTTAAAAATGTCTTTAAAAATGATATGACCCTGGCGATTTAGGACTATTACATCTGGAAATCCCATGATGCTCTGCTGCGTCTGACCAACAGTGGACATCTGCTCGGGAGCGAAAAGTCGACCATCCCAAAGACATACAGCACTCGGCGGGGCCCTCTACTTCTCTACTCTCAAGTATAAATGAAACTTCTTCACCAAACCCCAAGATAAAATCCCACAAGTCCTTCTACCTTGCGAGGACTGACCCAAAAGATTTCTCTCTGGTGTCTGCAGGACTTGGTTACACTAGGAACTGAATCTGGATCGGTGACAAACAGAAACAGAAGGGTCACACGGCATCACACTCAGGAAGTTGATCACAGGCCTCTCATCTTGCATCAGAATGCTCAGGTGAGCAGGAAGTGACTACATATTTGCCTTTTACCCAGTAAACTTCATTACATACAGCTGCACAGTCTAAGGCAGTCACTTTAAAAATAAGAGCTGGTTCTTGGATACTGTTTAATGCAAAGGGCAAACAGTTTGATTCAGCTTTCAGAAATAACAAAATTTCCTAAATTATGTTTATTATTTGTTGGTATCACTGTCACGTGAATAAACATGAATCCTTTAAGAGATAGGATGAGCACTTTGACAAAAATGAAAGCTACAATACTGTATACTATAAGCCCTCCTGTAAGGCGTCGCCGTAAAGCCCAAGTGTCATTCCTATAAACATTCCAAAATAGATATTGAAATGAAAAATACATAGAATATTTAGTCACTTCAATGTCTATATGAAAAAATAAATATGAGCGGAGAGCACGTCATCCATACGCAAAGTTGCGGAAGTGTCATTCGACCTCCAAGTAGTAGCCATATTGGTTGCATCTACTACCAGTGACGTCACCCCAGACATTTGCCATTGAAAACACGCTGTGGCGCCTACTATGGGACACACCCCTTCAAACACGGAAGCTCTTTTTGAAGAAGAGAATATCTCACGAGTCATCGAGTGAAATAGGCAATATTACCCTACAGTTTCGAGCCATATTTAGATGATATGGGTCTCACTTCTAACTAACAACAGACTCCCAGACAGTATGTACGAGCCAGCCCGGATGAAGCTGTGCGCCTATTCCGTGAGGCACGGCTTCGGCGGCGGATAGTCCGCCAGCCTACTATGAGACACGGAAGCTCGGCCGAAGCCTTGATCGGCGGATACGGCGCCGACGGGGACCTCGACACATTTAGCACCTCTGACATATGGACCCGGATCTTTTGTTATGTTCTCAAAGGATTACGTCCACCCCCGCCCCAACTATTGTTTTTTTTTTTTAGTAGTTCTATACACATCTACCTGTTATTTGGAACCCACAAAGCACTTGTCCTTTGTAGTCGTGCAATCCATTTAGCACGACGAACTGGGTCTGGGAAAATCTATCCTCCCGAGTGTTCAAGCAATATCCAGCAATGCTACGAGTCGAAGGAACAAAGAGCTACCTTCCCTAACTTAATAGAGAAACAAGTCCGCTTGAGTGTGCTACTGCCCTTAACGTCACTTCCTTCTTCTTGTCGAAAACAAATCCCTCGAGAGGATTTTTATGGGGGGAGTTACAAAAAGCCATATACGTCCAAATTATGTTTTGTGGTGAAAAAATTTATTCGTTTTTTCATTAATAGCATACTAAAAATAATTTCATGACAGTGGCACTTTATTGTGGTGGAGAATTTCTGTGTCCCAATGATGTTATACTAAAAACCTACATGCAAAGGAGAAAAACAGTTTGGTTGCTGCAAAGTCTGAAATTTTTCTTCTTAAGGGAGGTCAGACTGTATATTCAAACCTGAACAGGCAGTTATACTGTGCCTGATTCAATCCGCGTCCCCCACCCACCTCCAAAAATCCAAATTCTATCTGTGATAGTTCAATATCAGAGAAGGAAAGAGAGAGGAACAATGTCACCATTTTTAAGGGAAATGTTCGGTGTCTGAGATGTCACGGCGACTGGCAAGACTGATCAGTTGCAACAACTTGGCACAGCGAGATTTAAAAATTTTGCCTGCACTCTTACTAAGATAACATTGCGTGGAAAACAATTAGCCCTATAACGTCCAAACACAGCACAAGCACAGTCAGAGGTGGAATATGAAGAGTTCTGCTAAATAGGGGGCATGAGCGAAAACCTGAAACTGATAGTCAATCCATCTATCCATCCATCCATTCATCCATCTATCCATCCATCCATCCATTTTTTCAGCCGCTTATCTTCAGAAGGGTCATGGGAGTGCTGGAGCCAATCCCAACTGCCATCTGGCAGGAGAAAGGGTACACCCTGAACTGGTTTACATCCAATCCATGGAGACAGACAAGATCCGCACTCACAATCACAGCTGCGCCACCGTGTTGCCCTGATAGAATCCTCACTATTTAAGTAATAAATGAAATACTGCACATCCAATAATATACAGGGTCACTGCCAGTCAAATAACAACATAAAAATAATGTCAATGATAAATTAGGGCGGCATGAGCGTTGGCCTCACACTTCAGAGGACCAGATTCAAATACCAGGTCCATCTGTGTGGAGTTTGCATGTTCTCCCCATGCCTGAGTGGCTTTTCTCTCAGCACTCCTGTTTCCTCCAACATTCCAAAGACATGCATTAATTGGAGACTCTAAATTGCCCCTATTTGTAATTGTGAGTGTGACTGCTGTCTGTCTCCAAGTGCCCTGCAATTGGCTGGCAACTAGTTCAGGGTGTACCCTGCCACCTCCCCGATGACAGCTGGGATTGTCTCCAGCACCCCTGCAACCTTCATGAGGATAAGCTGCTCAGAAAATGGATGGGTGGATGATAAGTGAGCATGAAAAAACATTTCTAATTCAAATTTATTTTTACATCCAAAACAAACACTTCACACAAATCCAAATTTGTAAACGGAAAATAAAATGACTTAACCACATCAAGCCTCTCAGTGACGTGGTCTAGTTGCAGTTATTCTCAATAAGTGGTGGGTTGCAACCCAAAAGTAAAGAAATTACATGTATTCTGATTTGGATTTTTCTCTGACACCAGAGGCATACCAGAGACTTCCTTGTAACCACCAGAGTCTCAGGTTGCCATTAGGCCACCAACTAGTCTTGAGGCCGGTGAGATCGTCTAATGTCGTCAAAGTGGAGCAATACAACTAATGTACCTCCAATGGGCAAAATATGCATCAGCCTACTCATTGACAAATGTATTTGGATGGGAAAAAAATTGCATTAGCGCCACTTCGCCACAGCTCTCTTCAACAAATGTAATATATTTCAGTGGGTAAAAGTTTTTCAAAGCACCTCACCAGCTGCCTTTTGCCCTGAGTCCACTAGGATATGGTCCTCGAAACCCCAAAAGAGAAAAGAGCTATTGGAAGAGGATAGATGGGTATATTTTGACTGTACATGTTTCCCACCAAGTTGACCTGGCGGTTTTCCACTTCTGTCTTACCTCCACTCCCAAACATTCGTCAAGTAAGAATTTCCCGACTTCATGCCACTTGAGAAGACCACATTCAAGAGTTGCTTGCCGACCCTCGGGAAAACAACTCCTATCTTGTCAATCCATCTGGAGGTAAAAAAAATAAAAATAAAAAAAACAACAAAGAGAGGATCTCCTTACTTTATCCTAATTTGGTTGAACCCAAATCAAGTTTGTCAGCAGGTGAGAATGAAAGAATTGACCAGAGGATCCAATTGGATCTGGTCCTTCAGATTCCCAGAGTTTCGAGTACAGATCTACAGACCTGTGTAGACCACAAAACCCTGAAACTACCAGAAGAATCTCAGGTTAACTGAGATAAAATTCATGGGTTTGCATTTTGTCAATTGTCCCTAAAGGCTGTAAAGTACTCCAGAGCAAATATTTGACTTGTTCCAGGTCAAAGTGTCACATGCTGAGAGTTCCCAACATTGTGAGACAAACAACATGCCCCTTTTCCCAAGTCCTAAAGATGCAGCAACAGTCTCACGAAGATCTGTAATTAGAGTCAACCCTCAAACTTCAGAGACCTCGAACAACAGGAGAGGTGTGCGTGTGCGTGTGTGTGTGACCACAACATGGTAAAGGAACATAAAAAAATGTGGGAAAAATATATTCATGAAACATGTTGACATGTACCTGCAGCACATCAGACACATGAGCAAGAAGTAATACAGTGAAGAAAATAAGTATTTGAACACCCTGCTATATTGCAAGTTCTCCCACTTAGAAATCATGGAGGGGTCTGAAATTTTCATCGTAGGTGCATGTCCACTGTGAGAGATAATCTAAAAAGAAAAATCCAGAAATGACAATGTATGATTTTTTGACAATTTATTGGTGTGATACAGCTGTAAATGAGTATTTGAACACCTGAGAAAACAAACGTTAATATTTGGTACAGTACCCTTTGTTTGCAATTACAGAGGTCAAACGTTTCCTGTAGTTGTTCACAAGGTTTGCACACACTGCAGAAGGGATTTTGGCCCACTCCTCCACACAGATCTTCTCTAGTTCAGATAGGTTTCTGGGATGTCGCTGAGAAACACGGAGTTTCTTCCTCCAAAGATTTTCTGTTCGGTTTCGGTCTGGAGACTGGCTAGGCCCTGCCAGAACCTTGATATACTTCTGACGGAGCCAGGAGTTTTCCTGGCTGTGTGCTTCGGGTCATTGTCATGTTTTAAGACCCAGCTACGACCCATCTTCAATGATCTGATTGAGGGAAAGAGGTTGTTCCCCCAAATTTCATAATACATGGCCGGGGTCACCCTCTCCTTAATACAGTGGAATCGTCCTGTCCTATGTGCAGAAAAACACCCCCAAAGCATGATGCTACCACCCCCATGCTTCACAGTAGGAATGGTGTTCTTGGGATGGAACTCATCATTCGTCTTCCTCCAAACACAGTTAGTGGAATTATGACCAAAAATTTTGGTCTCATCTGACCACAAAACTTTCGACCATGACTCCTCTGTATCATCCAAATGGTCATTGGCAAACTGAAGACGGGCCTTGACATGTGCTAGTTTAAGCAGGGGAACGTTCCGTGCCATGCATGATTTCAAAACATGACGTCTTAGTGTATTAGCAACAGTCACCTTGGAAATGGTCGTCCCAACTCTTTTCAAGTCATTGACCAAGTCCTGTCGTGTAGTCCTGGGCTGATTCCTCACCTTTCTAAGGATCATTGAGACATCACAAAGTGATATTTTCCGTAGGGCTCCACTCCGATTGAGATTGACCGTCATGTTTAGCTTCTTCCATTTTCTAATGATTGCGCCAACAATGGACCTTTTTTCACCAAGCTAACAGCAATGACTTCACACAGGTACATCTGATTCTGGATAATACATGGAGTGGAGGTGGACTTTTAAAAGTGGACTAACAGGTTTTTTAGGGTCAGAATTCTAGCTGATAGACAGATGTTCAAATACTTATTTGCAGCTGTATCACACAAATAAATCATATAAAAAAATTATACATTGTGATTTCTGGAGTTTTCTTTTTAGATTGCCTCTCTCACAGTGGACATGCACCTACGATGAAAATTTCAGACACCTCCATGATTTTCTAAGTGGGAGAACTTGCAATGTAGCAGGGTTTCTTCACTGCACAAGCAAAGGTATTTTCTTTGGAGGAAGTCAGTCAAAGCTCAAGTGTATAGGATGATGTGATGCTAACCCCACAGCCTTGTGTCTTCCTCATCTGAGATCTGGACCTCATGTAACACCTGAATCCTGCTACCAACATCCACTCACTGTAAGTCCATGTCAATAATAATTTTTTGTGTTATTTCTTCTGTTTCCCCAAACAATTTCAATTTTTTTTTACATTCACGATGCTCTCAACTGTTCCTTCATCAGGTATTTCCAAACTATGTAAAAGTCACAGGTCAGAGGCATCAAAGCTAAAGCCTGAGGTGCAGATCTAGCCCAGTATTATGTCCAGTAATGCCAACACACAACACCATGACACTTGCATTGTATTGCTTAGGGCACATTTATTGATGTGACCTTTGTAAAGATGTCAAAATAATCAACATTGTCCAGAACACAGGAGAAGAAGAAAAAAAAATACAGGAAAAATGGGAGAAAGAGAGTGTCATGGGCACGCAGCAAGGGACTGGAACCAAATGCAGGACGCTGAGGCGAGGGCATAATGTTGAGAGTGGTTTTATTCCACCTGAGTTCATACACGGCCAAGCTGTCCTAGTAGGCAGAGCCACAAAAACACAGGGCTACAGGCAAGGTCCAAAAACATAAAAGGCGAGGTCTGATAACTTCAAAGCAAAACTTGGGAACATGAACAAAAACGTAACAAGACTATGATGGCACAGGATTGGTGTAACGCAGGGAAGCACTACAAAACGCTTGTGTACTCACACACGATAAATCAATGTTCAACATACACAGACATAACGCAGTACTAAGCAATACTAAGTTTGTTTGGCAGTAACAAATGGTGACAAAAACAGTAATGAATGAAATGAAGAAAATTTTCACCATTGATAATTGTATAATAACCGATTGGAACAAAAAGCCGGTGTATGTGGAGTATGTAGATGATTTATTTACTCGAAGCTTAGAGGTGCAGGTAGGATATCCGAGGATTGATGGTGGTCTATTGGAACAGGGAACATACATGTACAGGTGAAGAAAATAGGTATTTGAACACCTGACTATATTGCAAGTTCTCTCATTTATAAATCATGGAGGGGTCTGAAATTTTCATTGTAGGTGCATGTGGCTGTAAGAGAGATACTCTAAAAAGAAAAATGCAGAAATCACAATCAATGATGAATGATTTATTTGTGCGATACAGCTGTATATAAGTATTTGAACACCTGAGAAAAACAATGTTAATATTTGGTACAGTAGCCTTTGTTTGCAATTACAGAGGTCAAACGTTTCCTGTAGTTGTTCACAAGGTTTGCACACACTGCAGAAGGGATTTTGGCCCACTGCTCCACACAGATCTTCTCTAGTTCAGATAGGTTTCTGGGATGTCGCTGAGAAACACGGAGTTTCTTCCTCCAAAGATTTTCTGTTGGGTTTCGGTCTGGAGACTGGCTAGGCCCTGCCAGAACCTTGATATACTTCTGACGGAGCCAGGAGTTTTCCTGGCTGTGTGCTTCGGGTCATTGTCATGTTTTAAGACCCAGCTACGACCCATCTTCAATGATCTGATTGAGGGAAAGAGGTTGTTCCCCCAAATTTCATAATACATGGCCGGGGTCACCCTCTCCTTAATACAGTGGAATCGTCCTGTCCTATGTGCAGAAAAACACCCCCAAAGCATGATGCTACCACCCCCATGCTTCACAGTAGGAATGGTGTTCTTGGGATGGAACTCATCATTCGTCTTCCTCCAAACACGGTTAATAGAATCATGACCAAAAAGTTCCATTTTAGTCTCATCTGACCACAAAACCTTCTCCCATGACTCCTCTGTATCACCCAAATGGTCATTGGCAAACTTAAGACAGGCCTTGACATGTGCTGGTTTAAGCAAGGGAACCTTCCATTTCATGCATGTCTTCAAACCATGACGTCTTAGTGTATTACCAGTCACCTTTGAAACGGTGGTCCCAGCTCTTTTCAGGTCATCCTGGGCTGATTCCTCACCTTTCTCAGGATCATTGAGACCCCACGAGGTGGTATTTTGCATGGGGCTCCACTCCAATTAGATTGACCGTCATGTTTAGCTTCTTCCATTTTCTAATGATTGTGCCAACAATGGACCTTTTTTCACCAAGCTACTTAGCAATTACTCCGTAGCCCTTTCCAGCCGTGTGGAGTTTTACAATTTTGTCTCTGGTGTCTTTGGACCGCTCTTTGATGTTGGCCATGTTACAAGTTTCAGTCTTACTGATTGTATGGGGTGGGTAGGTGTCTTTATGCAGCTAACGACCTCAAACAAGTGCAACTGATTCAGGATAATACATGGAGTGGAGGTGAACTTTTAAAGGCGGATTAACAGGTCTTTGAGGGTCAGAATTCTAGCTCATAGAAATAGTTCAAATACTTATTTGCAGCTGTATCACACAAAGAAATCATTAAAAAAATCACACATTGTGATTTATGGAGTTTTCTTTTTAGATTATCTCTCCCACAGTGTACATGCACCTACGATGAAAATTTCAGACCCCCTCCATGTTTTTAAGTAGGAGAACTTGCAAGATAGCAGGGTGTTCAAATACTTGTTTTCTTCACTGTAAAGGGACTATTGCCAGGTAGAAGAGTTTCAAAGCATGGCTGGAGCGAGCAGCGAAGCGGGAGATACAAAATGAGCATCTGAGATAGAGGAAGACACAAGAGGATTACTGTAGTACAGTTGCAGGTAGTTGTTGGGGGCGTGGCCAGGTCACTGCGCTATGCACGGCTGCCTCCGGCAATAGCTCCTGACCTGTTCATTGTCGCTAATTATGCCATGTATTTAAGCCTTGTATGTTACATTACTATTCGCCAGTCCGTTGTCTGAGACTGAATTCGTCTGTGTGAGTGTCCAAGCTTCTTGTTGTGTATTTGCGTCGTTGTAACGGCCAGTGTTCCTGTACCACTATAGCCAAGTACAGTTAAGTCTTGCTTTTGCCTGGTGGTTATCCAACCTTGTTTTCATGTTTTTGGACCTCCGTCGTGATGGAGAAGCCGAAGGTGCAAAATAAGTCAATGCCATGTTCATGTAATGAGAAAGTCAATGCTGGGAGGGCCTTGAAGCCATCGCCTCAGAGAAGGTGACGTAACCACCATGCCAAATTTAATATGACCATATTCAAAAAGCTCTTTAGTACCGGACTCAATGGTGAGCATCGGGAAAGGTCACCTAACTGAGGACTTCTTCAGTATAGGTGTGGTTGACTTTGTTGTTTCAGGTGAGACGAGAGTCTGCCATCGTTGACAAAATCGATCACAACCAGCATCCGCCTCCTATTGAAAACCTCCATGTTACTATGGGGCAGGCTAGTGGGACTCTGAAACAGCGGGAGGTCCAGACAGAACTACGATTTCACCCCCAAGAATGTCAGAAGGAGTCCCATTATCAGCCACTGCTTCTTCCTTTGTTATTCCCTCTCAAGAAATATGGTGACAAAACTATGTGATGGTGCTGTTCTCACTTGATATCTGAAAGATTTTGTTCTTCCATCATACAGAACAGAGAAAGTGTAAAAAGAAAGCAACCGAGTGGGACAGAACTGGAAAACAATTCTGTAAAGCAATGCAACCGGATGGACAGCAGTCTAAGAAATCATCAGAGCTTCTGCTATGCCCAGCGGACGGTGGATCTAAACTGAACATTATTCATCAATTTTTTATTTTTTCATTTTTTAAGTGTTTATAATGTAATTCTGCCTTGTGTTATGCTCTGTCCTCTCCTCCAAGAGTCTGAGTCTCTCCCACCAGGAGTCTCAGGATGTGTTGCAGGATGCAAAGGCCCAGGCAGGCAGAGCTCCTTAGCATTTTTACATAACCGACATCTTCAGGATTCCTATGATTCCAGCGAGGCCCAAAGAGGAGTGGTCAGGGGGGTTCCCCCACTGAAGCTGAGAGGTAAATATGCCTACATAGGCCATAGAATATTATTGTATTACATGATGTAATTTACCATAACAGAGCATATTATAGCATAGCATAGCACAGCATAGCTACGAATATAAAAAAATACCACGTAGAATAACAGAACACAGTATAAGATCACCCAAAGCAAAACAAATAATGAGTAAGATGGAGCCTTAACCAGCTGACATAGATAAGAGACTGAGTACACCGTGGGCTGGTTGCCAATCACATGGCACATTCATAACAAAACATAATATAACATAAAATGATGGTGTAGTGGTACACTCGCCTGACTTTTGTGCGGGCATACCTATACAATACTGTTTGCGCTCTGTGACTGATTGGTGACCAGTTCGGGGTGTAGTCTGCTTTTCACTTTAAGTTAGCTGACTCTAACCAGGATGAGCAGTGTTGGAAATTGATGGTTGGATAACATAACACAACGTAACATAACATAACATAACATAACATAAAATACAGCACTTATTCAGCTTTGCGATTTTAATAGGAGAATTACCAAGATTTTCAGAGCTGACAAGATGGGGTGGGCATACCTAATATTGTGGCATCGTCAGATTTTCAGGATGGCCAAGCTGTTGGATGCTTGATTCTCGGCCCTGATGGAGAAATTATTCAACTGTCCCTCTATGACAACTACGAGCGCCAACTCCGTGGTGCCGACAATGATACTGAGCAGCAAGGTGAGTCAATTGCCTAAATCATTGATCCATCCATCCATTTTCTTTGCTGCTTATCCTCACGAGGGTCGCGGAAAGTGCCGCAGCCTATCCCAGCTGTCAATGGGCAGGAGGCAGGGTACAACCTGAGCCGGTTGCCAGCTAATTCCAGGGCACATGGAGACAAACAGCCACACTCACTTTATAGGACGTGGGAGGAAACCCACGCAGGCACGGAGAGAACATGCAAACTCCACACAGGTGGGTCTGGGATTGAACCCGGGACCTCAGAACTGTGAGTCCAACGCTTTAGCAGCTGAGCCACTGTGCCACCCTGCCTAAATCAAGGATTTCCTAAACTCTGGGTTGGGGTAAAATATGTTCATTGACAATGAAGCAGGAACACAAATTCTTGGCAAAGGTTGCTTTGATCCATGTTTGTTGTTGTAAATTGAATGGTCTGAGGTGGTAGATGTGGACATGAGGAAATTTTCCAGTCTGTCAGCAAATGGTGATAGATTATGCTTTGCCTTTGTGCTCCAGCACAAACACTCACAGCATGTCCAGTACATGCAAATACGCATGCAGACACCATATAGCGCTCGTGCACATGACGTCACAGTTTGCACGGGGCCATATTGCCGGTCAAATCTAGCAGCTCTGCACTGCAGGAGCCGTTGAACCAGAGCAGATTTTTAAAATTGGCCGAGACCTGTTCTGCTGTTGGTTGTCACAACAGACGAGACAGCTATTCAAACAGATCATTCTATGGAATATCAGATGAAAAGAACAGAAAACATCGATGGATTTAGGCAATTAAACACGATGGATGGTGCCCAACCAAAATACACACACGCCTGTGTAGCCATCGTTTCATTTCAGGTAGGAATTATTGTTCTCAATCTCAAATTACCAAAAAGTATTTATAATGCCAAGTTGGCTCATTTGAGATGCGTATTTTAAAAAAGAAAAAATAAATGTCTGTCTTAGCAGAGAGGTTAACATGGGGCCGCAATCGCTTCTGTGTACGTTCCGCGGATAGACTCCGTCCTATTTTTTTCCCAATCATAGTTAATGAATGCGAGTTTGTGTAAACCCAGCGGTCATTTATTTAAATATTGGTATTTGTATTGAATACTATCTGAAAAGATCGATGGATTCCGGCAAAGGTTAACATGTAGCCGAATACGCTTCCGCATTCACGAGCTGTCAACCCATCATTATGTCCGATTTATTGCAACAAAGTATTTGCATGCGTCCAGACTTTTATATGCTGTCAAACTTTTCCGTGTAAATCTTGCAGACTTACTCACCAGATACATGCGTATATCCAGTTGTCCAAGACAAGTGGAAGCGAATTAACAGTCAAATTTTTTATTAGCGAAAACATCGACTTCGGCATTAAATATGGGTCCTCTATGCCAAGTGTCTCTAATTTTTCAACGTACCTTCATTTCTCATCACCTTCTAAATGTTTAACGGAATCAGACAAAACTCTGTGTGTTGTGCTACTAGACATGTTTTCTTTCTCAAAGGAATTAATTTGGAAAAATGCTTTGTTTGACCGGCAATATGGTGACATAAACAAAAATTGCGTGATTTTATGACGTAGGTGCACGAGCTCTATATTTGGGCCCAGCAGATGTAAGTTTTCATCAGGATGAGCATTCCTGGCCCTGTGATTGGCTGGGGACAAATCCCCACGTCTTGCCCAATGTCAGCTGGGATAGGGTTCACCTTATCCATAACCCTAGTGAGGATAAGTGGTATAGTAAATGTATGCATGAGCACACAAGCAGGTTTAGGTGAGTTTTTGAGTATGGCAAAGCCCTCAAAATGGCAATTTCTTTGGCCTACGATCAATAACACTATATTCTCGATATAAATTGTATGATCACATACATTTGTTTATTATCACCTTCTAAATGTTTAACTGTATCGGACAAAACTCTGGGCCCCGGGCTATAAGACGTATTTTTGTTTCGTCTCAATAGAATTAACTTGCAGCAATGCTTTGTTTGACTGGCAATATGGCCAGTCATGTGATTTTGGTGACGTAGGTGCACGAGCTCTTTTGGCCCTGCCTCCAAACCGTGCCACTGGACAGATTGAGAGACTGAGGGGGGGCAATATTTGGGATGACATAGGTATCACCGCCCAGAGCAGTGGCGCAGCCACGTCCCTCTTGGCAGTGACCAAATCTTGCTCATGATAATCCCACAGAAAACAGGATTTGGATTTGAAATGTAAAGTGATCACATTTTCAATAGCTGCTATAATTCGCTGTTTGAAATTCAAGTCAATTTCAAATTCAAATCCTGGTGGCACCTATTTACTTCCATAATAAGGAGTTCCAACTTGTTTTCACATGCAAACTATGCTTATTGAAGGGATAAGGGATATTTTCAGTGCCCTGCATTTTAACTCTGAACTGCTTCAGATGTTATATATGCTATATTGGGATTTTTGACAGCTTTCATTTCAAGAAACACCCAGATTTTGCTCAGTTAAGCCACAAAACAGCTTAGCCTACCCTCTTGACAACCAACAGTAATTGCTATGCAAAGCAGACAGGGATCATTAGTCCTAAATGCATTCAGCAATGTTTTTTTTTCCATCTTGTTCTCATGTTGCAATCATTTAAAGCTCAGGCAACAATAAAATTGACCACTTAAATGAACAGAGACATCACCTCACCCAGCTATTTGCCACATGTTTCAGTTCAAAAGCACCTCGTGATGTACAGTACAATGAAAACTTAGGACCAGTACACTGCAAACTGCAGGCATTTTCAAAGCCTGGATAATTGGAAACGGTTGTGTCAGAGAGGGCATCCAGCTGAACAGTTGGCCAAATAAATATGAGCAATCAATCAAAAGAATTCCATACCAGATCAATCATAATAGTCAGGGTAAACACTATCTTAGAACTGAATGTGGGGACTTTGAATGTTGGCACAATGACAGCAAAAGCTTGGGAGTTGGGTGACATGATAATGACAAGAAAGGTTGATATATTGTGTGTCTAGGAAACCAGGCCGAAAACCACTAAGGCTAGAAGCTTAGGAGCAAGTTTCAAATAATTTTACCTCGGTGTAGATCAGTTGTGTTCATTGCGTCCATCGCGATCGATCGCGAGGCAGTTTTAGTTGATGACGACGGCTTGCCGAGAAAAAAAAATGAGAAAAAACATCAGCCGTATTTTTTTTAACTTAAAGGTTCGTGGGCTACCGCTGGAGCTCGTGGGCCGCATTCGGTGGCGGCAGAGGCATTTAGGCATTTATAATTCTAGAAGGTGCTACATTATGTAGTTATGAAAATTTTAGACAGAGAGAGAGATGAAGAGAGAGGAAGAGAGAGAGAGAGAGAGGAAGAAAGAGGAAGAGAGAGAGGGAGAGTTTCATTGGTGTAGATTGTAATGGACAGGTTGGTGAAGGAAACAGGGGTGATGAAGTTTTGGGTAGGTACTGCATCCAGTAAAGGAACATTTCTTCAATCAATTTTTCAAGCCACTTATCATCACAAGTGGTGTGCTGGATATGGGAAGATGAACGATCCAATCAGAGAAAAGCTCATTCACATGTTGGGTAATCATAAGAAATCTGGTGATCTCAAATGACAGGCAAAAAAACTAAAAAACAGAATAGCTTGACAAAAAATATATTTTGGGCCTTTCCAAACAGATTTTTCATGCAAACCTGATGTAAAATATTATCAAAAATAAATAGAAAAGAGTAACGGAAGGGGTTATTAACGTGGCGGCACGGTGGCTCAGCTGGTAAAGCGTTGGCCTCACAGTTCTGAGGTTAAATCCCGGACCCGCCTGTATGGAGTTTGCATGTTCTCCTCATGCCTGCGGGGGTTTCCTCCGGGCACTCCAGTTTCCTCCCACATTCCAAAAACATGCAACATTAATTGGACACTCTAAATTGCCCCTTGGTGTGACTGTGAGTGCGGCTGTTTGTCTCAATGTGCCTTGCGATTGCCTGGCAACCAGTTCAGGGTGTACCCCGCCTCCTGCCCGTTGACAGCTGGGATAGGCTCCAGCACTCCCCGCGACCCTCGTGAGGATAAGCAGCAAAGGAAAATGGATAGATGGATTATTAACGTTAAATTCTAAAGTACTCTGACAAAATAATGGCCCTCAAGATAAATGGAATCTACTGTGGTTCATGAGGTCACTGATGCTGTCGTGGTACACACACCTGACTTTGGTGTGGGCAGCATGGGATTGATTCCCACTCAGTGATAGTGTTATGTGCCAAGTAACAGTCTGGTGACCAGTTCAGGGTGAACTCTGCCTTTTGCCCAATGTTAGCTGGGATAGGCTCCAGTACTCCTGCAATCCTTATGAGGATAAGTGGATATGGATGTGGACTTTGGTTCACATTTCACTTCAGTATTCTTGTGGATTTCAGTTGCCCTGGTCTCACTAATGAAAATAAATCCCAGTGACATTTGTAATTAAATAGTCAATCAATTTTATTTCATTTTTGTGTAGAAGATGGAGAACTGAACTTCAATGTATCACCAGGGGATGTTCACTACTGTGCATCAAATGAAGCGGTGAGTTTCTTGCACTAATTTACAATTCAGTGAAGTTCTAACTAACCTCAGCTTTATTTATGTAGCATTTGTGGCATCTAAACAACAATCTACATTAATTGTTGCTTAACTAGTCTTTCAATCTTCATAAGTCTGCAGAAACTGGCGTAAGACCACCAGACAGTCATGTCAATTTAGGTATGTAATCTATTTATACAGTTAGTTACATCTACCATCCATTTTCTCTCTTTTTCATTGTATTAAAGTCACATCTTCTCGTTTTAGTAGTTACAACAAATGAAAAAAAAGCAGAAGCAGTGGAACAAACACAGAGGGGAAATGAACAAGATATTGAAAACAAAGTGGGGAAATCCTCACCTGGGGAACAACTGGAGGAGCGTGCAGAAGGGACCACTGAGGAGCAGCAGGAGGAGGAGGAGGAGGAGGAGGCTGAACATCTGCCACCAGCCAGTCCAGGACAATTTGGGAACACAATTAACACGCTGGAATCTGGACTCAGGTATGAATTTTAAATTCTATATAATTAAATTGTAAATCGGGATTCTGCTGACCCAACAGAAAATAATTGAAAGTGAATTCTTCTGCTCCAGGGTTGAGATGACATAGAAGTACGAGAAAAATAAGCTAGAAATACACACCAATTGAAAACACACATAAGAGTAAATTGTTTGCAGGGCAATATTTTCACACAATTGTGTTAAATATTTTATTGATGGAATAGAAACATGTCACACGGAACCCTATTTATGTCAGCATCTGCTTGGTCATATGTGTTTTTGTTGTTGATATTTAATTGATTTGATTTGCCTTTCAGCATTTGAAAATTCCCATATTGACACAGATTTGAAACTGTCCCATTATTTGCTGAAATATCATGTGTGCTGTTTTAATGCTCCAGCCAAAATAATCAAAGTATTTCTTTGCCACACCCTTCTGCCAAAGAACTATACTTAAGTGAATTGAGAAGCTTTATCAAGATAAAAGTAGTGCTTTGCATCTTGTGGCATCCATAGGCAATTCTAAACTTTTTTGGCAGAGGGCTTCAATTACACGAGGAGCCATCATTTATCGATCCCATACAAATAGTGGGGTTTACTGTACCAATGTTGAGGTATTCAATTTTGGTGGTTCCAATTAACCAAAACCAAATTAGATCGGTGAGAAATTAGAATACGATTTACGATTTTACCTGAGCAGCACCACCTCCAGCCAACAGGGTGTCGTCTCTGGGAGAGCACCTGGAGAGGAAGCTGCAGTGGGAATGAAGAAGAATGCGGGGAGGCACGCTGCAGGGTGAGAAAGGAAACCTCAGACCATCGCTGTTTTTTGTTGTGTCACTGGAGCTTACGTTTGGTGTGCCTGACATCGGTAAAGTCAGCCTCAAAATAACCAACCAAAATCATCCATCCAGTCCTGACCCCTCTTTGGTTGGTAGAGTTCAAAATCTACAGAGATTTTGTTTTTGTTTTGGCTACAGTAAAGCATGGGAAGCCTTTTGCCCATCACTTAAAAATGGTCCATGATCATACAATTTATATTGAGAATATAGTGTTATTGATCATAGGCCAAAGAAATTGCCATTTTGAGGGCTTTGCCATACTCAAAAACTCACCTAAACCTGCTTGTGTGCTCATGCATACATTTACTATACCACTTATCCTCAGTAGGGTTACGGATAAGGTGAACCCTATCCCAGCTGACATTGGGCAAGACGTGGGGATTTGTCCCCAGCCAATCACAGGGCCAGAAATGCTCATCCTGATGAAAACATCTGCTGGGCCCAAATATAGAGCTCGTGCACCTACGTCATAAAATCATGCGATTTTTGTTTATGTCACCATATTGCCGGTCAAACAAAGCATTGTTGCAAATTAATTCCTTTGAGAAAGAAAACATGTCTAGTAGCACAACACACAGAGTTTTGTCTGATTCCGTTAAAAATTTAGGTGATAAGAAATGAAGGTACGTTGAAAAATTAGACACTTGGCATAGAGGATCCATATTTAATGCCGAAGTCGATGTTTTTGCTGATAAGAAATTTGACTGTTAATTCGCTTCCGCTTGTCTTGGACAACTGGATATGCACATGTATCTGCTGAATAAGTCATCGAGATTTACACAGAAAAGTTTGAAAGCATATAAAAGTCTGGACGCATACAAATACTTTGTTGCCGACATCAATCACTCACATTTAAAAAATGTACGGGTTTGGTCAGTCATGCCCACAGATATAATGTTGCGGGTGTGATTAGGGATGGAATCTCAAGACCTTAAAATAACTCACTGAGTTGTTATACCTAAGCAATGTTCCCTCTAAGCTGCGCAACTGCGCACTTGTCGCACACTCAGCGCAGAGGAAAACCAATCCAACACAGTGAACTACAGCCCGACGTTGTTTTTTTTTTTTTTTTTTTTCCCAAACACGGCATCACACTGTCTCTCACAAAGAGCTGCTGGTCGGCCACACCGGGCCACACACTCTACTTCTTAGTTTACCTGACACTGCCCCCCTCCATTTGAAAGGGGTACACTTAAAATTACAAACAGCGGGGTATGTGAATAATACAAGAAAAAGTGGTGAAACTGGATGAGATTTTCTCTTTTTTGAGTAAAGAAGGTCTGGTCTGAAGCCAATGTAGAAAGTGCAAGATGAGATGGTTTGTAATGTTAAAATTCCACCTTGACACAGCCTGGTTGAGGATGAAAGCACAGACAAATACATTGCCCAAAAAGCAAATTCTATACTTTAAAGGGGAAATCCACTGTTTTGCATTAACAACGTATCCTATAGGTCATGTAATATGTACTCTATTTTGACAATGTGATGCTAAATCTTTTCTCATTTAATAGTGTTTTGAGAAGATTTTATCGACAATTACGAATTTTCAGGGGCGTTCCATAAACCTCTTTGTGACAGATGATTTATTATTATTTTTAAATACGCATTGTTCTTAAATGAGTCAACTTGGTGTTATAAATACTTCTAGATAATTTGAGACTGAGAATAATTCCTACCTGAAATGAAATGATTGCCAAACAGGCGTGTCTGTCATGACCCATCGGAACGAGAGTAGGACCCAAATGCAGGACTCGGAAGATGCAAGGTAGTCCAAGGAGACACGTTTATTATATGCAGAGGTAGGGGATCCAGCAGGCAGTCCGGTGCAGCAGCGGTAGTTGGGACGTTGGGCGAAGAGAGCAGGTGAGCGGACAGGCAGGAGTCGGTACACAGGAGAACAATCAAAGCAGGCAGAAGTAACGGAGTCAGGCTTACAAGGTTGGTCAGAGAACGGACGAAGGTCGGTACACACAGGTTCAATCAGGGATACTGGAGCACACGAACGGGACATGAAGATCAACGAACTGGCGCCGGCCAGTTGTCATCGCGTTCATATAAATCCACAGCATAATCAGGCTGCATGAGGCGTAGGTGTGCACCTCCCAATCAGCGCACCTGCGCGGACACCCGCACAGCTCGTGCTAGAGCGGCAGGATCATGACAGTGTGCATTTCGTTGGGCACTTTCAATCCCATTTAATTGTGGAAATCCAGCGATTTTATCTTGCCTTTTCAGCTGGTATTCCATTGAATGATCTCTTTGAAGAACTGTCTCGTCTATTGTGACAACCAACCACACAAAAGGTCTCAGGCATTGTGAAAGATCTGCTCCGGTTCAACGACTCCCGCACTGCAGAGCAGCGTTGTTTATGGCACCGTGAAACTGTGACGTCATGTGCATGATCCCTATGAAATGAGTTCGGTAACACCAAGTACAGTACTCCCTTGCTCCCATTCAATTTCTTTTAGAAGAATTAAATATGGTAGCTATGTACCTCATGAAAAGTAGTGTCATGATCCCAAAATTCTGACTTTGATACTATACCGTCATAAAGTAACTTGATACTGTGGTGCTTTACATAATTCACTTACGGGACCTTGAGTTAGGTTACGAGGTTCCGCACGGACGTGATCGGTGGTTACACTTCCGGTTTAGTGTGTTACAGAGTTCCTGCCGTAATGGGTTCTGTTGATGTCTGCATTAAAACGAGGTTTGTGTTCAACACTCCGCCTCCGACTCCTTTTCCTTGGCGCTACACTGGTGACCCTGACGTCAGTCCCGGGGTTTCCGAAACTGAATCGAACATGGCAACGGCCATCCTCAAATTGCTGGAGTTTTGGAAGACGTCCGCGACAGCGTGGTTCGCACAGAGGCTCGATTCGCCCTCCACGGGATCTCGGATGATACCATGCGCTATTACCACGTTGTCTCAGTCATTGGTAGCTCAACGGCGGCCAGAGCAGTGAGTTTCATCACATCTCCCCGGGCCCGAGATAAATATGCTGGGCTCAAAGCTCACCTCCTCAAAGTTTTCGAGCTTTCACGGCCAGAGCCAGCTGAGGAGGGTGACCGTTTCTTCCTGGCCACCCAGCGCTTCTCCCCTGAGGTGCTGGCCCCGGCACGCAGTTACTCGCCCCCGCCATCCAGCAGGGGCCCCATCGCCACAGACGGCCGCTCTGGCACAGGCTTGTGCTACTTCCACGCCCGTTTTGGCGCAAAAGCAAAGAAGTGCCACGCCCCTTGCAACTGTGATGCAGCGGGGAAACGCCAAAGCCTGCGCTCCGTAGCGGCCGTGAGCATGGGCAGGAAGAACCGGCTGCTCTTCATCATGGACACCCTTTCCTGGTGCAAATTCGTTTGCGACACCGGTGGCCAGAGGAGCGTCCTGACCGTCACTTCGGATGACGCCGCTGGCAGGACTCAGGGGCCATCCCTACTGTCCCCTAATGGCTCCCCTATCCACGCGTAAAGACTGTGGACTTGTGCTACGGGGGTCGGCGCTTTACATGGGACTTTGTCACTGCCGATGTCTCATTTTCTCTCCTTGGCACTGATTTTTTTGTGCCCACGGGCTGCTGGTGGACATGAAGAAGGGCCGTCTGGTGGACGCACTGACTTTCTCCTGGGTTGCTTGTGGCCGCAACGAGGCGATGTATGGTGGTCTCTCCAGTTCACTCTCAGATGGCACCAAGTATCAGCTCCTCCTTGGTAAGTTCTCTGGCTTGACACGGCCCACTTTCTCCTCTGCTGCTACTGAACATGGGGTCGAGGTATGTTGGCCCACCCGTCCTCCGGGGTCCCTGTTGCTCTCACCACCGACGCGTCAGACTACACTGTTGGGGCCATATTCGAACACTGGGTCAGCGGCGCCTGGCAACCGCTTGCCTTTTCCAGCCGTCAGCTGGTCCCCAGGGAAAGCAAATACAGCATATTCGATAGGGAGCTCCTCGGCCACTGGCTGGCGATTCGCCACTTCCGTTCCCTACTGGAAGGCCTTGAGTTCACGGCATATGTGGACCTTGAACCCCTCACTTTCGCCATGTCCAAGGTGGGGGACCCGTGGCCCGCCCGGCAGCAACGCCAACTGTCGTTCATCTCGGAGTACACTACGGACATCCAACACATCGCCGGCAAATCCAATGTGGTCGCGGAGTGTCTCTCCAGGGAATTCGTCGGCACTGTGCATCTCGGTCTTGACTACTCCCGTATGAGCGTGGACCAGGCCTCAGACCATGGGGTGCAGACCTGGGTCAACTTGTGCGTGGCCTGTCAGTGTGCTAAGTTGCATCGCCACGCAAAAGCCCCCTTGGAGTCCTTCGCTGTCCCCGAGAAGAGGTTCAACCACGTCAACGTCGACCTCCCTCGCACGGTTTCGCCTACATGTTCACCATGGTGGATAGGACGACCCGCTGGGCTGAAGCCGTTCCCCTCTCCTCGACGACGTCGTCGGACGTGGCCCGGGCGTTCATCGGCACATGGGTTGCGCGCTTCAGGGCCCCGTCCGACCTCTTTTCCGACCGTGGCCCTCAGTTTACCTCCGAACTCTGGTACGCAGTCACTGAGAGCTTGAGGGTAAAGCTGCACTGCACTACAACCTATCATCCCCGGGCGAACGGTCTCTGCGAGCGGTTCCACTGCTCCATGAAAGCAGGCCTGCGTGCCAGCTTGACGGATGGCAACTGGTTGGATAAGCTTTTGTGGGTCATGCTCGGCCTCAGTTAGTGTGTTAGAGAGTTCCTGCCGTAATGGGTTCACTCTGTTGATGTCTGCATTAAAACGAGGTTTGCTCCTGTGTTCAACACTCCGCCTCCGACTCCTTTTCTTCAGGGCTACAATACTGGTACTGAAATAATACCGTTGCAAAAATTTCAAACACTATCAGAAGTAGTAGAGACAAAATTGACAAAATTCAAACAATTTCAATAAACTTGAAAAACTATTGAGGCATCTCGTTTGATGTGTCCTGCATCTGAGACACAAAAATAAGCAGAAATACATGAAGCATATTCATTCTGCGTCTGTTTTTGACCTTCCCTTCGTGTGTCTGTGTGTTTGCTTGTTTGTTTGTGAAGAGCTTTCACACGCAATGAATCAAGCGCATAAGACGTGTGTTGGTCTGAGCCAATCAGAGGCATTGTAGATTTTTCCTTTGGAGCTGCACACAGCCTTAATTGTTTATTAGATGTGGTAGCCGGGAAGCTAATGAGCTAGTGACCGAAGAGCTGGAGGTGAAAAGCTCACTCGATAGTGATAAATATCAGAGCTCAGAGTCATGTCTGTTCCCCACATAACACACGTGCAAACACATGCAGGCATGTTAACTGCTTATAAATCATTACCATCGCACCACACGTTAATAATAGTCAGGCATTAGTTGACTTCAGCAAACAAATTTTCAGCATCATTTGGAACCCCAGATAACGGTCTCAAATCACACTCAAACAACTGGAGAGTGGGCCTTAGTTCACCCGTTATTTAACCAGGTAAACACGTATTGAGGGATAAAATCTCTTTTCAAAAGCTGAGAGGCAGAAGAAATTGCACAGGCAGCAGCAATTACTGTATACAGTGTATAACATGACATCCATCCATTTTCTTGGCCGCTTATCCTCACAATGGTCGCGGGGGAGTGCTGGAGCCTATCTCAGCTGTCAACGGGAAGGAGGCAGGGTACACCCTGAACTGGTTCCCAGCCTATTGCAGGGAACAGAGACAAACAGTTACACTCACAATCACACCTAGGGGCAGTTCAGAGAATCCAATTAATGTTGCATGATTTTGGGATGTGGGAGGAAACCGGTTTGCCCGGAGGAAACCCACGCATGTACGGGGAGAACATGCAAACTCCACACAGGCATTGAACCCAGGACTTCACAACTGTGAGACCAACGCTTTACCAGCTGATCGACCGTGCCGCTAACATGACATCCATACAGTAAATGAAACTAAAGATGACAGATATGAAAATATAAATGCAGCCCTATGAGGGCACGAGCCAGTGCAATCTGTAGGCCGGTCCCAAGCCCGGATAAATGCAGAGAGTTGGGTCAGGAAGGCATCCGGTGTAAAAACTGGGCCAAACAAATATGAGCGTTCATCTAAAGAATCCCATACCGGATCGGTCGTGGCCCAGGTTAACAACGCCGGCCCCCGGCACCGCTAACCTCCTGGGCGTCGATGGAAATTCAGCTACTATGGGTCGCAGACAAGAAGAGGAGGA
The DNA here is from genome assembly GCF_019802595.1 of Syngnathoides biaculeatus. Taxonomy (NCBI): domain Eukaryota; kingdom Metazoa; phylum Chordata; class Actinopteri; order Syngnathiformes; family Syngnathidae; genus Syngnathoides; species Syngnathoides biaculeatus. Next base: position 5,856,459 of record NC_084653.1, on the reverse strand, counting down.
AACCGGATTCGTCGTCGTCAGAAGAAGAGCAATGCACAGAGGCTACAAGTGATTGTAGGGACTTTTAATGTTGAGACTATGACAGGAAAAGCTCAGGAGTTGGTTGGCATATGATTAGGAGAAAGGGTATATAAGGGTGACATATTGTGCATCCAAGAGAGCAGGTGGAAAGATAGTAAGGGTAGAAGTTTAGGATCAGGAATTAAATTATTCTACCACGGAGTAGATGGGAAGAGAAATGGTGTAGGGATTATTTTAAAGGAAGAGCTGGCTAAGAATGTCTTGGAGGTGAAAAGAGTATCAGATCGAGTGATGAGAGTAAAATTTGAAATTGAGGGTGTTATGCCCCACAGATTGGATGTGACCTAGAGTTGAAAGAGAAATTCGGGAAGAAAGGGATGAAGTAGTTCCGAACATCCCAGAGAAAGAGAGAGTTGTGATTGTTGCAGATTGTAATGGTCATGTTGGTGAAAGAGACAAAACAAGAGATGGGTAAGTACAGCATCCACGAAAGGAACTTTGAGGGACATATTGTGGTGGACTTTGCAAAAACTGTGGAAATGGCTGTAGTGAACACTTAGTTCCAGAAGAGGCAGGAACATAGAGTGACCTACAAGAGCAGAGGTAGAAGCACGCAGGTGGATTATATTTTGTGCAGACGAAGTAATCTGAAGGAGGTTACTGACTGTATGGTAGTGGTAGGGAAGAGTGTAGCTCGACATCATAGGATGCTGGTGTGTAGGATGACTCTGATGGTGGGTCGGAAGATTAAGAAGACAAAGGTAGAGCAGAGAACCAGGTGGTGGAAGTTGAGAAAGGAAAAAATGCTGTGCGGCCTTTCAGAAAGAGGTGAGACAGGCTTTCGATGGACAAGAGAAATTCCAGGAAGACTGGACTACTACAGCCAAGGTGATCAGAGAGACAGGCAAGAGAATACATGGTGTGTCTTCCGGTAGGAAAGGGGAGAAGGAGACTTGGTGGTGGGACCCCAAATTACAGGAAGTCATACAAGGAAAGACATTAGTGAAGAAGTGGGACGCAGAGAGGACTGAGGAGAGGCGACAGGAATACATTGAGATACGACGTAGGGCAAAGGTAGAGGTGGCAAAGGCTACACAAGAGGCTTATGACGACATGTACAACAGGTTGGACATGAAAGAAGGAGAAAAAGATCTCTACAGGGTGGCCAGACAGAGGGATAGAGATAGGAAGGATGTGCAGCAGGTAAGGGTGATTATAGGGGAAATCCACTGGTTTGCATTAACAATGTATCCAATAAGTCATGTAATATGTACTCTATTTGGACAACATGATGTTAAATCTTCTCTCATTTAATAGTGTTTTGAGAAGATTTTTATCGACAATTACGAATTTTCAGGGGCGTTGCCATTTTCGCGAGTCACATGAACTATGTGCGCAGATTTGACATGTTATGTGCCTCAATAAAGGCTTGATTACATGGGACACGATTTATGCCCAGTGCTGATTTCTCGGGTTTATGCTCATCTGATGAAGAAATAGCAGTATCGGTTGATCGGGAAGACGAAGGAATACTTCCATACACAAGCGTGAGCTGCTTGCCCGCTCGGTTGATCGGGAAGACGGAGGAATATTTCCATACACAGTTGTGAGCGGCACAGCTCCAGGGCTTGGGGGAGCTGTGAGCTCGCTCGCCGGCAAGCGAGCTCCAGGGCTCGGGGAGCGAGCTCACGCCTCAGTCGCTCAGTTGATTGGGAGGACATGGCTGTGTATGGAAGGTTGTGGAGGTATGGAAGAAATTTGGAGAGATGGCTGTGGACTTTTTGACCAACTTATTCAACAGAAAACTAGGAGGCAAAAAGATGCCTGAAGAATGCAGGAAAAGTGTACTAGGTCCCATTTTTAAGAACAGAGGCGATGTTCAGAGCTGTGGGAATTATAGAGGAATAAAGTTGATGGGCCACACAATGACGTTATGGGAAAGAGTAGTGGAGGCTAGACTCAGGACAGAAGTAAGTATCTGCGAGCAACAGTATGGTTTCATGCCTAGAAAGAGTATCACAGATGGATTATTTGCCTTGAGGATGCTAGTGGAAAAGTACACAGAAGGTCAGAAGGAGCTACATTGTGTCTTTGTGGATCTAGAGAAAGCCGATGACAGAGTACCAAGAGAGGAACTGTGGTACTGCATGCGTAAGTCTGGTGTGGCAGAGAAGTATGTTAAAATAGTACAGGACATGTATGATGGCAGCAGAACAATGGTGAGGTGTGCCTTAGGTGTGACAGAGGAATTTAAGGTGGAGGTGGGACTGCATCAGGGATCAGCTCTGAGCCCCTTCCTGTTTGCAGTGGTAATGGATGGGCTGACAGATGAGGTTTGACTGGAATCCCCTTGGACCATAATGTTCACAGATGATTTTGTAATATGCAGTGAAAGCAGGGAGCATGCAGAGGAACAATTAGAAAGATGGAGACATGCACTGGAAAGGAGAGGAATGAAGGTTAGCCGAAGTAAAACAGAATATATGTGCGTGAATGAGAAAAGTGGAGGGGGAAGAGTGAGGCTACAGGGAGAAGAGATAGCAACGATGGATGACTTCAAATATTTGGGGTCATTGGTGAGTGTGGTAAGGAAGTGAAGAAACGGGTCCAAGCAGGTTGGAACAGCTGGCGGAACGTGTCTGGTGTGTTATGTGACAGAAGAGTCTCTGCTAGGATGAAGGGCAAAGTTTATAAAACAGTGGTGAGGCCAGCCATGATGTACTGATTGGAGACAGTGGCACTGAAGAAACAACAGGAAGCAGAACTGGAGGTAGCAGAAAGGAAGATGTTGAGGTTCTCACTCAGAGTGAGCTGTTTGGGTAGGATTAGAAATGAGCTCATTAAAGGGACAAGCAAAGTTGGATGTTTTGGAGACAAGATTCGAGAGAGCAGACTTCGATGGTTTGGACATGTCCAGATGTGAGAGAGTGAATATATTGGTAGAAAGGTGATGAGGATGGAGCTGCCAGGCAAAAGAGCGAGAGGAAGACCAACGAGAAGGTTGATGGATGTGTTGAGGGAAGACATGAGAGCAGTTGGGGTTTGAGAGGAAGGTGCAGGAGATAGGCAAATATGGAAAAAGAAGACACACTGTGACGACCCCTAACGGGACAAGCCGAAAACAAAAGAAGATATGAAAATGTATGCCATATGATTTAAAAACTGTGACATAGCCCAAAAGCTATTGAGTACATGCATTGGGTGATTTTTGTTCATCTATTCAAATGATCCCTCCCCTGCACCCACCACCACTGACTCAACAATAGACCATAAATTCAGCTCATGCACAAACTACACTTTAAGCATTGTTTTCCCTTTGCCAGTGTAGTATCGTGTACATTATCATATTGACTATTCTGCTTCATTGTTTGAAAGTTTAATACACTGTCCATAATACTCAACTGTTTACATTGCTGCTGATAATGTCAATGCAACATGTATGTATACTGTATATAGGAATTGCAGTTCCCGTTAATTTTGCCAGACTGACCATATTGTTTATTGTTTATAATGTCCATCACATAATGTACATATTTTAGACAGAGGAGTTTATTTGTTTTGTTTATTTGTTTATTAAATTATTTTATTTATTTGTTGTATAATTTTATTCATTTTAACTTTAGTTTCTGAGAGCACTCTAGGTCTCAGAGGAATGCTATTTCCGGTATGTTGTCTGTCATGCATGTGTTGCACATCTGATGTTTAAGTTACTTGAACTTGGCAGGCTGAAAGACATTTTTGGGCCTCTTTAGTGGCTTAATGACTCTATACCTCTGCGCCAAAAGTTATTTTTTTCTTTTAAAGTGCAATTTTTGCGGCCTGCATGTAAGTTTGATCTAGCCATGTCATGATCCTGCTGCTCCAGCCCGGGCTGTGCGGGTGCCCGCGCGGCCACGCTAATTGGAAGGCACACACCTGCGCCTCATGCGGGCTGATTATCCCCTGTGTATATATAGGACCCCGATGACGACTGGTTCTCGGCCAGGTTGTTGAGGTTCATGTCGCGTTCCAGCACTCTAGTATCCCTGATCGTCAACCCGTGTGTACCGACCTTCGCCTGTTCTCCGACCAACCCCGTAAGCCTGACTCCCTTGATACTCCTGCCTGCTTTGCTCGTTCTCCCATGTACCGACTCCTGCCTGCCCGCTGACCTGCCCTCTATGCCCGACGTCCCAACTACCGCTGCTGCACCTGACTGCCTGCCCGATCCCCGACCTTCTAATAATAAACGTTTTCCCCCGAACTACCTTGCATCTCCCGAATCCTCCATTTGGGTCCTACCTTCGTTCCGATTGGTCGTGACAAGCCATATTTTTAGCAAAGATATTTTAGTTATTGCTGTACATTACAATGCCAATGTTCAATATTATTTAGAAATGAAAGTTAATTGTTCTTTGAAAGGATGTACATCATTTATTATGCTGTATAATATCAGTTGCATGAAAAAACATTTTTCGTAATTTTTTTGGGGAGAAGATATCATCCTAAAAAAATAACTACCATGTCAGGTTTGAACATAATTCAGTGATCTAGAGTAAGAGCAATAGATAAAAAATATTGGACAAAAAAAATTTGGGAACAAATTTTACAGTAAAAAATCTATAATACAGCAGGACAGCAAAGTGCCACCTGTCATATAGTGGAGGATGGACGTCACCCACCTTTATGATCAGTTAGAGGAAGTCATTGTCCAAGAGTTCTGACTCATTTCATTGTACCAGTACAAAAAAAAAAAAAAAACGCTATTGTGCTATTTTGTTACATCAAAATAATTTGTTCCGGTATGTTTCAAAATCCAAAATGGTCATTTTAAGATGATTTTGGCTTGTTCCATAAGTCTTTCAAAGAACGGAATGTACCCATCCACCCATCCTTTTCCTTGTGCTGCATATCTTCACAAGGGTCGCGGGAGTGCTGGAACCTACCCCAGCTGTCATCGGGCAGGAGGCGGGGTAAACCCTGAAATGGTTGCCAGCCAATTGCAGGGCACATGGACACAAACATCCATTCGCAGTCACCATCACACCTAAGGACAATTTAGAGCTTTCAATTCATGGATGTTTTAGGGATGTGGGAGGTAACTCGAATGCCTGGGGAAAACCCATGCAGGCACATGCAAACTCCACACTACAGGGCCAGGATTTGAACCCCGGTCCTCAAAACTGTGACCAGTCTTCCACTATGCCGTCCGCCAATAAACAATTAAACTCTAAATAGTTACATTATTCTATAAACGGGGAAAAAACATCTCTGGGAAAAAAAATAAGGGATGCAAAAAACTACAACAGAAGTATGAGCTGTACATTCTCATTAATGTCATGATCCTACAGAGGGAAGGATGTGAATTATGTCAAACCACAAAAAGGACAAATCCAATCCAGGAAGAACAAGTTTGGCGACGTGAGGAAGCTAAAGAAAGAAGAGAGTGACGCTCGCTTGATGAAAAGCCACATTGAAGACAAGGAGGCCAAGAAAGATGCAGTAGAGACACAAGAACATTCAACACTAACATCTCCGGTGAGAAATTTTGTGGTTTGTTGTCAGTTTGATGATTTTTATTATTTCCTTGTCTTGATTACCAAATGATACAGTTTCAGAAAAAAAAGAGAGTCATCAAGAAAAGAGAGAACAGTGAGACCAGATCAAGGCAAACAGCAAATGAAACAAAAGAAAGACAGGAAGAGTCAACCAGAAGACGACAATGGGCGAAGCTAAAAAACAAAGATTGTAAGATGACATGGCATCACATGCACTCTAAAACTATTGGGCATAAGGAGAAGGAGTTGTCAAATTGTATATATGAATGGACCTAAAACATGTCCCTGTGTAACTACAAGCTACAATCATAAATTATTTGAACAAAAGTTTTGGGACATATTGCATCTAAATTAATACCAGAGGTAAAAAGGGAAGTTCTTCGTAATAATTGTTGTCCATTCTTGTTGAGGTCATGGCAAAAATATATTTCTATGGTCACTTTACAGCCTTTTTGTGATCACATTAACATTGCCGAAATATGATGTGACCAATTGTGGGTATTTTCTGACCTATTAGAGCATTAGAGAACTAAAAGTGTAGCTGTCTTTTGTGAAAATTATTTTCTTTAGGTTAATTAAAGTCTCTAAATCTAGTGATTACATAATGTGAAACATACTGTTATACAGTTAAGAATGTCAAAATATTTATTAAAAACATCATTTTAAGGTTATAGATCCGGCATTTAGTTGCCAAGAGAGGTGACGCGAGCCTTAAGTGTGAGTGTTTTCTAATCCAGATTGAAAACTTTTTTTCTCCTGCGTTTTAGAATACTTCTACTTTTCTGTGATATTTCTTGCACACTCAAAGCTGTTTTAAGTGTACTTTTTCAAATGTTTTAATTTGAATGTTTTTAATCGTGTGTATTGAGTTAACTTGTGTATGAAATCCGTTGTACAACTACATTTTGCTTTTTGCAGTTGTAGTCTTGTTCTTGTTCAATAGTTTTAATGGTAAAAACGGGTTTTTTTAGGCCTAACAAAATATGTTATCTCCTTGTGCAGCATTTTTGGAACAGAATAGTGTTTTAAGGGCACAACATAGCATTTCATTGGGGGGGGGACACTTTACTAGTTATATGTGCTTTTTTATGGGGCAATGCACCGCAGTGTATAATTTTTTCCCCAGAATTGTTTCTGTGGGGATTTAGTAAAGTCTAAGTTTACTAATATGGATGTCCAACTTTGTTGTTCATCCCAAAATGTTGTCTGATATCCATCCATTCGTCACCCATTTACTAACGCTTTTCCGGGTCGGGTCGTGGGGGGAGTAGCTTCAGCAGGGATATCCAGACATCCCTTTCTGCAGCCACTTCATCCAGCTCTTCCAGTGGTATCCCGAGGCATTCCCAGACCAGCGAAGAGACAATCTCTCCAGCGTGTCCTGGGTCGTCCCTGAGGTCTCTTTCCAGTGGGACGTGCCCGGAACACCTCACCTAGGAGGCATCCGGATCAGATGCCCCAGTCACCACATCTGACTCCTTTCAACGTGGAAGAGCACCGGCTTAACACTGAGTCCCTCCCGGATGACCGAGCTTCTCACCCTATCTCTAAGGGAGACCCCGGACACCCTGCGGAGGAAACTCATTTCGGCTGCTTGTATCTTTTGGTCACAGCCCTCAACTCGTGACCATAGGTGAGGGTAGGAACATAGATCAACTGGTAAATTGCGACTTAGCTCCCACTTTACCACAACAAACTGATACAAAGTCGGCATCACTGCAGACACTGCACCGATCTGCCTGTCGATCTCCTGCTCCATTCTTCCCTCACTCCTAAACAAGACCCCAGGTTACTTGAACTCCTCCACTTGGGACCGGATCCCATCCCCGACCCGGAGAGGGCACGCCACCCTTATCTGACTGAGGACCATGGTCTCAGATTTGGAGGTGCTGATTTTCATCCCAGCTGCTTCATTCTCAGCTGCGAACTGCTCCAGTGAGTGTTGAAAATCACAGCTTGATGAATCCATCAAAACCGCATCATGTGCAAAGAGCAGGGATGGAATGCTGAGGCCCTAAAGGGGACACCCACTGCACCTTGGAATTCCGTTCATAAAACTCATGATCATAAAAGTTATGAACACAATCAGTGACAAAGGGGAGCCCTGGCGGAGTCCAACCTTCACTGGAAATGAGTCCGACATATTGCCAACAATGTGCACCAAACTCTGACACTGGTCGTACAAGGACCGAATAGCCCATATCAAGAGGTTCCGTACCCCATAATCCCGAAGAACCCACGGGTGAACGCCTTCGCCAAGTCCACAAAATGCATGTAGACTGGTTGGGCGCACTGCAATGCACCCATCCTGCCGAGGGTGTAGAGCGGGTCCACTGTTCCACGGCCAGGACAAAAACCACATTACTCCTCCTGAATCCAAGATTCGACTTCCCAACAGACCCTCCCCTCCAGCGCCCCTGAATAGACCTTACCAGGGAGGCTGAGGAGTGTGATTCCACTGCAATTGGAACACACACTCCACATTAAAATGTGAATTTTATCATGTTATGACACACTCGCGATACTGAACATTTATTTTCTGTTGTCGTAGCAATGTTTCTGTAAACCAAACATGTGAATTTATTGCATAAATGGTGTAAATATGCATGAAGTAAGAGTGAAAAGAAGTACTTTGAATGGTGAACAATTGTTATTTTTCCTTCACATTTGCAGATGATCTTAATGATGCCGCACATAAACAACTCAAAGATGGTCTCGAGAAAGAGGAGGTGGCAACCGAACAGGAACCATGCAATGGATTTGACCTAAAATCCCCCAGAAGCATCACCAACAAAACAAAAGCTGACACCAGCGTAGAAGACACAGAGTGGCTTCCCACTGATGACAAACACAGCACTGACAGCAGTGTCCAATCAACACGTTTCAGAAGGTCTCCTCTTGTGTCCTTGGGCACCAATGAGAGGAGCTCACCGAGGTCATCCTGTGAGGGACTGTCGGTGAGGTCTTCCTTTGAAGGTCTATCGGCCGACATAAGGGTCCTTACATCCTCTCAAGGTCAACTGTCATCATCATGCTCCACCGTCATGGTAACTGAGGAGCAGCTAATATTAAAGCTGGTAAAGACAAAGGTAGGTTGGAAGAAAAATACCTTGTTCGGTTTGTGAAACTGATGAGTTGGACTCAACTTCACCATCATAAAAGTACTACAAGTATTTGGTATGTTTTAAGTAACATACGAGCATTGTTAATTGAAATGTGCAAGTGGTGGACGAAAAAATGGTGGCCAACATTGATTAGTACAGTGCAATATGCAAAATCCAACATCGCTAAAGTTGATCGAGTTGGAGGTGAAACACTAAGCCACAAATCTGGTGCGACTTCAGCTCTGTGAGCCGCTAAAAGATTTCTGCCCAAGAGTTTTTCTTAGGCAGTTACAGAAGGGTGCCATTGATAACAAAGAGTAAAAATGTTCCAATAGTCACATTATTCATCATACAATGTCTGAACCCTGCTGTGAATCGCAAAAATCATGGAACTAATTGACACCCACCCAAAAATGTTCACACCAACATAGCATCTTGACCCCCATTGACTCTGATTTCCTGCCAGATTCCAAAAACATGCACGGTTAGGTTAAGTGGCAAGTCTAATTTGCCCATAGGTGTGAATGTGAGTGCAAATGGTTGTTTGTCTATGTGTGCCTTCAGATTGGCTGGTGAACAGTTAAGGACTCCCACCTTAGAGTCAGCTGGGATAGGCTCCAGCAAACCCGGATCCCAAGTGAGGGTGAGGACAAGCTGTACGGAAGATGGATGGATAGAAATTATTGTGACCTGAGTACAAACGTAGCAAATAGTTGAGCTTACAGCTAATAATGGTGACAGGTTTCCTCATAAATTCTGAGAGGTGAATTCATGATTGGAGAATCCCAACTATGCGACGGTTCACTGTACTCTTACCAGTACTTTACATGACACAAGACTTCTAAGTCCAGAAATACCTATAAAATGCTATTAGGTGACAGGATTGTTCTGAAAACAACTTTCTGATGTGTTATGAAAATTCTATTCTATTGTTTAGTTAAAATCTCTAAATCTAGTAACTATATATTGTGAAACCAATACTGTTTTACTATTACGAATGTCAAAATATTTATCAAAAATAGCATTTTCAGTTTATTGGGCAGCATAGTTCCACAGCTGCAAAGTGTTGTCCTCACAGTTTTGAGGTCCAAGGTTCAATCTCGGCCCCACTTGTGTGCAGTTTGCATCTTTTCCCCATGCCTGCGTGGGTTTTCTCCGGGCACTCCCATTTTCCTCCCACATGCCAAAAACATGCAACATTAATTGGACACAAAAAATTGCTCTCGACTATTGTCTGTCTCCGTGTGCCCTGCGATTGCCTGGCAACCAGTTCAGGGTATACCCTGCCTCCTGCCCTTTGACCGCTTGGATAGGGTCCAGCACTCCTGCGACTCTTGTGAGGATAAATGGCGAAGAAAATGGATGGATGCACGTTTATAGATTTTTTGATGGAGACATTTTGAGTCTGGAACAGAAAACTCCTTTTTACATTACAAATTTTTAATTTGAAAAAAAAAATGAGGGTCAACTCCATAACAAAGGCGTGAAAAGTGCTGAGAATGTAGAATTCAGAAGTTGTGTATGGACGTGTGAAAGGTTACATCACAAACTTTAATTACAGTTCAAAGGAAGAATGAGGATTTATATTTTTTCTTCATCAGGTTGTGGTGTGAATCTGCCACATACACATACACGCACGCACGCACACGCACAAGCACAAGCACATCACACACACACATCACAGGTTTTACACTCGTCACATTTGGTGCCCCATTAATGACATGGCTGCAATCAAAGGTGTGAAACAAACAGGCGACATGATGCAAGTATTGCACAAATAAACAAGTCAATGAATGAATAACAAGTCCTCCTAATACTTTGCATTTTCCATATTTTTAATGGCAACATTTTAGTGTTCGGAATTGCTAAGTAACTCACTGTACGAATTTGTCATAAGTGATTGTACTTGATATTGTTATTTCTGAAAAATTAATTCAGCCCTAGTTTGCTTGATATTGTTCCAATTAAAGAGCTGGCAAGTGCTACACAATACAGCACTGTAGATCAGCTGATGGAAAAATTGACAGGCAGGTAGGTAGGTAGGTAGGTAGGAAGGTAATATATGATACATCGTGTAACATTGACCCATCATTGTAAAAAATCCATCCATCCCTCCTTCCATTTTCTGAGTCGCTTGTCCTCACAAGGATTCTGGGAGTGCTGCAGCCTATCCCAGCTACAGTGCAGTTTTTCCCCGCGCTGATTTCAGTTTTTTTTTTAAATATATCTCACACACAACTTTAATACCACTCAGAGACAACCCAAGGAAAAACAAAATGCAGTTTACTAATGACAATCTTTATTAGGGCAAAAAAAAAATCCAAACCTTTACGACCCTATGTGAAAAAGTAGTTGCATAATTGCCCCGTTAAATCAAAAAGTTACTGTGACTAAGCACAAATTTGGGAAAGCCACACCCAAACCTCATTACCACTATTTTTGTTGAATCAAGAAATGAGAGAGAATGTGAAGTAGGCTACAAGACCTCAAGAACCAATGCATCATGCCACAATCAAAAGAAATTCAACAAGAAATTAGAAAAAGGTGAAATCCATCAGTCTGGAAAAGGTTACAAAGTCATTTCCAAGGATTTGGGATTACAGGGAATCACTGTCAGAGTCCTTATCCACAAATGGAGAAAACTGGGAACAGTGGCAAACCTTCCCAGGAGTGACAAGAAACAAAAATTACTCCAAGAGTGCGACAACAACTTATCCAGGAGGGCACAAAAGAACCTAAAACAATATCTAAAGACCTGCAGGCCTCGCTGGCCTCAGTTAAGGTCAGTGTTCATGACTATACCATAAGAAAGAAACTGGCCAAAAATGGCCTCCATAGGAGAGTGCCCAGGTGTAAACCCCTGCTGTCAGCAAAGAATACAAAGGTTTGTCTCACATTTGCAACAAAACATTTTGATGAACCTCAAGACTTTTGGAGAAACATACTGTGGACTGACGACTCAGAAGTTTAACTTTTTGGAAGGTGTGTGGCCCATTACATCTGGCGTAAAAATGGCACAGCATTTGATAAAAAGAACATTTTGATGTTGATGACAGTGTGATGGTCTGTGGCTGCTTTGGTACCTCAGGACCAGGACAGCTTGCTGTGATTGATGGAACAATAAATTGTGTACCAGAAAATCCTGACGGAAAATGTCCACCCATCTGTTTGTGTCGTTAAACTCAAGCGCTCTTGGATCATGCAGCAGGATAACAATCTGAAACACACCAGCAAGTCCACATCTGAATGCCTAAAAAAAAACAAAACATTAAAATAATGAAAGTTTTGGAGAGGTCACGTCAAAATCTGGATTTTAATCCATTTGAGATGCTGCAGCGTGACTTTAAACGGGCAAAGAAGAGTGGGACAAACATCCTCCAGTGTGATGTGAAAGACTCATCACCAATTACCCCAAACAGATTTCATTTATTGCTGGCAAAGGTGGCACAACCCATTCTTTGGTTCAGGGCAAAATTACTTTTTCACAGAGGGTCTGACAGATTTTGATTTTTTTTTGTGCCTTAATAAATTTAATTGTAATTTGCAAACTGCGTTTTGTATTTTGTTGCGTTGTCTCTAAGTTATATTTAAATCAGTTTGATGATTTGAAACCATTGTGTTTGATACACATGTGCAAAAAAAAAGAAATAAGGAAGGGGCAAACACTTTTTCACAGCACTGTATCTTCACGGAGGAGCCAGGGTACACCCTGAACTGCTTGCCAGCATATTGCAGAACACACAGAAATAACCATTCGCACTTACAAACACACCTAAGGGCAATTTAGAGTCTCCAATTAATGCATGTTTTTGGGATGTCAGGAAGGAAACCGGAGTACCTTGAAAAAACCCATGCAGGCATGGAGAGAACATGGAAACTCCACACAGGTGGGGCCGAGATTTGAACCCCGGTCTTCAGCACTGTGAGGCAGACACTGTAAACAGTCATCTAATATGCCACCAATTCTATATATTCTCAATATTTTCTCATCCCAAGTATTAAAGTGGGTATAGTATGCAGCCTTGAGGGACACCCATATTCAAAGAAAATGATTGCCCATGCTTGAAAACACTTTGAAGATGTTGGCATAGTGCATGGGTTTTAGGTCTCCAGAACAAATGAGGAAGAGAATCCCCATCTTGCCAAGAGAGCTAATATGTGGAGGCAAGAATTGGAGAGGAAGGAGCAAGAGGAAGAAAGGGTGCAGGTGCAAGAGGAAAGGAAGCAGACAAAGGAAAACATGAGGAATGAGGTGGACGAGGAACGTAGAAGGAGAGTTGAACATCTTCGGTAAGAAACGTCATTGATTTGTGTTACAAAGCTTTCTGGTATAACTTTTTTTCTCCACCCTCAGACTGAGGAAACTTGCAGACGAGGAGCTGAGGAGGAGGCGCGAGGAGGAGGAGCAGGATCGAGTCGAATGGGAGCAAGCAGAGCGACAGAGGGTGAGGAGGCGTCAAGAGGAGAAGAGGCGACAGATGGAGCGACTGCAGAAGATGAGAGAGGAGGAAGAACAAAGGAGGAAAGGTGAGATAATAACAATCCATCCATTTTCTGTACCACTTACTCTCACAAGGGTCATGGGTATGCTGGAGCCAATCCCAGCTTTCTTCGGACGAGAGGTGGGGTACACCTGGAAATGGTTGCCATCATCTCCTTGAGCCATCACATTATTGTGGTGGATTGGTTTGTGTGGAATATCACTGTTGGTAAAGTGGTACACACACCTGATTTTGGTGCATGCAGCTTGGGTTCAGTCATGGTGTCGATATGTCCCCTGCAAATGCAACAAGTTTGGGGTGTTCTGCCTTTCACCTGAAGTGAGCTGGGATATGCTCCAGCACTCCCATGACTCTTGTGAGGATAAGTGGCTTGGGAAATGAATGGATGGGTTCGAATGTCTTAATGATCCTCTGAGCTAATTTGTCTGAGCCTTCATGCCTCTGGTATGTTTACCCATGGGGAACAGGTCCTAGGTGGGGGATCAGAGAAAGAACGGTGAAAAAAATTCCCCTGAAGGATAAATCAAATAGATCTAGGTTCCGTTTGCCAGGACGTGACTCATCAGGGGGGCCCACTCGAGCCAGGCCTGGATATGGTGCTCGAAGGCGAGTACCTGGTGGCTAGGACTGCATCCATGGCACCCAGCCGGCTACAGCCTAAAAGAGTAATGTGGGTCCCATGGGCTCACCACCTGTGAAAGGGCCCATCCCCGGTTACAGAAACTGGCTTTAGGGAATTCGAATGTCACCTGTGTGACAGAAGGAGCCCATGCTGGGGTGTGAGGTCGAGAAGTTCTGACGAGATATAGTTGGGATCCCTTCCACAGACAGCTTGGATTCTGATACCACATAACCTTTCGACTCTGGAGTTGCCCATGGTGAGAGAGGCAGAGCAGGTGTGTTTATACTTATTCACCCCCAGGTCGGTATGTACAGTGAAGAAAATAAGAATTTGAACACCCTGCTATTTTGCAAGTTCTACCACTTAGAAATCATGGAGGGGTCTGAAATTTTAATCGTATGTGCATGTCCACTGTGAGAGAGATCATCTAAAAATAAAAATCCAGAAATCACAATGTATGATTTTTTTAACAATTTATTTGTGTGATATAGCTGCAAATAAGTATCTGAATACCTGAGAAAACCAATGTTAATATTTGTTACAGTACCCTTTCTTTGCAATTACAGAGGTCAAACATTTCCTGTAGTTGTTCACCAGGTTTGCACACACTGCAGAAGGGATTTTGGCCCACTCCTCCACACAGATCTTCTCTAGTTCAGATAGGTTTCTGGGATGTCGCTGAGAAACATGGAGTTTCAGTTCCCTCCAAAGATTTTTTATTGGGTTTAGGTTTGGAGACTGGCTAGGCCACGCCAGAACCTTGATATGCTTTTTACAGAGCCATTGCTTGGTTTTCCTGGCTCTGTGCTTTGGGCCATTTTCATGTTGAAAGACCTAGCCACGACCCATTTTCTAAGCTCTGACTGAGGGAAAGAGGTTGTTCCCCAAATCTCACAATACATGGCCGCAATCATCCTCTCCTTAATACAGTGCAGTCGTCCTGTACCATGTGCAGAAAAACACCCCCAAAGTATGATGCTACCATCCCCATGCTTCACAGTTAGGGTGGTGTTTTTGGGATGGAACTCATCATTCGTTTTCCTCCAAACAAGCTTTGTGGAATGACCAGAAATTCCATTTTGGTCTCATCTGACCACAAAACTTTCTTCCATGACCTTCTATATCCTCCAAATCGTCATTAGCAAACTTAAGACAGGCCTTGACATGTGCTGGTTTAAGCAGGGAAAACCTCTGTGCCATGCATGATTTCAAACCATGAGATCTTAGTATATTACCAGGAGTCACCTAGGAAATGGTGGTCCCAGCTCTTTTCAGGTCATTGGCCAAGTCCTGTTGTGTAGTACTGGGCTGATTCCTCACCTTTCTAAGGATCATTGAGACCCCACAGGGGGATATCTTGCATGGGGCTCCACTCCGATTGAAATTGACTGTCATGTTGTAGCTTCTTCCATTTTCTAATGATCAGTCCAACAGTGGACCTTTTTTCACCAAGCTGCTGGGCAATTTCTCTGTAGCCCTTTCCAGCCGTGAGGAGTTGTACAATTTTGTCTCGAGTGTCTTTGGACAGCTCTTTGGTCTTGGCCATGTTATAAGTTTGAGTCTTCCTGATTGTATGGGGTGGACAGGTGTCTTTATGCAGCTAATGACCTCCCAAAGGTGCATCTGATTCAGGGTAATACATGGAGTGGAGATGACTTTTAAAGGCGGACTAACAGGTCTTTGCGCGTCAGAATTCTAGCTGATAGACAGGTGTTAAAGATACTTATTTGCAGCTGTATCAAACAAAAAAAATCATTAAAAAATCATACATTGTGATTTCTGGATTTTTCTCATTAGATGATCTCTCACAGTGGACATGCACCTACGATGAAAATTTCAGACCCCTCCATGATTTCTAAGTGGGAGAACTTGAAATATAGCAGGATGTTCAAATACTTATTTTCTTCACTGTATCTGGGGGTTCACCCTGGTTGAAAAGAAGGTTGGCTCCATCCACCTCTGGGTGGGGGGAAAGGTCCTCACTGTTGTTTGTGCTTATGCACCAAGCTAAAGTTCTAGAGTTCTATGATGGTGTGCTGGAAAGTTCTCCCACTGGGGACTCCATCATTCTGTTGGAGGAATTCAATGTTCATGTGGGCAATGACAGTGGGACTTGGAAGGCCGTGATTGGGAGGAAGCCCCCGCCCCATCAGAACCTAAGCAGTATTCTCTGACTGGACCTCTGCGCTCACCATGGTTTGTCCACAACAAACACCATGCCCAAGCATAACGGTGCCCACACATGAACTTGACAAAAGGAAACCCGAGGACACCATTTGATGAGCGACATTGTGGTCATGTCATCTGACTAGCGGCTGCATATCTTAGACACTCGAGTGGAGAGAAGGGTAGAGGTGTCAACTGATCACCACATGGTGAGCTTAGCTTACTAACTTAATGTATTAACTTAGCTCCAAAGGTGGAGGAAGATGCTGGTCTGACTTGGCAGCCCCAAGCTTTTTGTAATTGTCTGGTGGGAACGTTAGGGAGAATCCCGTCAGAACGATTTTCAACTCCCACCTGTGGCAAGACTTCACCCACATCTTGGGGGAGGCAGGGGACACGGACTCTAAGTGAACCATATTCCGTGCCTCTATTGCCGATGCAGCCCACTGGAGCTGTGGCTTTAAGGTAGTTGGTGCCCGCCATGGCGGCAATCCCTAAACCGGTTGTTGGATCACAGGGGTGAGCGATGCAGTTAAGCTGAAGTTCGAGACCTATCGGGCCGTTTTGCAAGTTGATGGGTACCAGCTGGCCAAGCAAAATGCAGCTGAGGCAAAAACTCAGCCATTGGAGGATTTCGGTGAGTGCATGGAGAACAATTTCCAGACGGCTTTGAGGAAAATCTGGTCTCCCATAGAGCATCTTAGGAGGGGGGAAGCAGTGCACCATTAACATTGTGTATATTGGAATCAGCCACGGACTACATGACAGGACTTGGTCAATGACCTGAAAAGAGCTGCGACCACCTAACCCTGTGACTGGTAATACACTAAGACGTCATGCCTTGCATGGCAAGGAAGGTTGCCCTGCTTAAACCCTTCACATGTCAAGGCCCATCTTAACTTTGCCAATGACCATTTGGACGATACAGAGGAGTCATGGGAGAAAGTTTTGTGGTCAGATGAGAACAAATTGGAACTTTTTGGTAAAAATTCCGCTAACCGTGTTTGGAGGAAGATGAATGATGAGTTCCATCCCAAAAACACCATCCCTACTGTGAAACATGGGGGTGGTAGCATCATGCTTTGGGGGTGTTTTTCTGCACAAGGGATAGGACGATTGTACTTTATTAAGGAGAGGATGACTGCGGCCATGTATTGTGAGATTTTGGGGAACAACCAGTTTCCCTCAGTCAGAGCATTGAAGATGGGTCGTGGCTGGGTCTTTCAACATGACAATGACCCGAAGCACACAGCCAGGAAAACCGAGGAGTGGCTCCGTAATGGCCTAGCCAGTCACCAGACCTAAACCCAATGTTTGGAGGGAGCTGAAACTCTGTGTTTCTCAGTGACAGCCCAGAAACCTGTTTGATCTAGAGAAGATCTGTGTGGATTCGTGGGCCAAAATCCCTCCTGCAGTGTGTGCAAACCTGGTTAACTACAGGAAACGTTTGACCTCTGTAATTACAAAGGCGACTGTACCAAATATTAACATTGGTTCTCAGGTGTTCAAATACTTATTTGCATCTGTACCACACAAATAAATTGTTACAAAATCCTACATTGTGATTTTTTTTCTTTTTCTTTTTAGATTATCTCTGTCACAGTGGACATGCACCTACGATGAAAATTTCAGACCCCTCCATGATTTCTAAGTGGGAGAACTTGCAATACAGCAGGGTGTTCAAATACTTATTTTCTTCACTATATTTACAAGAATCCCCTCAAAGTCTCTGTTAAAAAAAAGAACCTTTAGAAGAGGCTACAATTTGCCAAAGAACACATAAACTGGCCTAAAGAGTAATGGAGGAACATTTTGTGGACTGGTGAGAGTAAAATTGTTCTTTTTGGGTCCAGGGACAGATATTTTGTAAGGAGGCCCCCAAACTGAATTCAAACCACAGTACACAGTGAAGACAATGAAGCATGGTGGTGCAAGCATCATGACATGGGCGTGTTTCTCCTATGGTGTTGAGCCCATTTATCACATTCCAGGATCATGGATCATTTTCCATGTCAAAATACTTTCAGGTGATGTTGCCTTACCTTGAAGATGTGCCCTTGAAATTTATGTTTCAACAAAACGATGACCCCAATCACACTAGTAAACTTGCAAAGTCTTGGTTCTAAACTAACAAATTTAGCAATGTGGCCAGCCCAATCCCCAGACCTTAATCCAATCGAGAACTTGTGGGGTGACATCAAAAATCCTGTTTCTGAAGCAAAACAAAGAAATGTAAATGAATTTTGGAATGTCATTCAGGAATCTTCAACTGGAATAAAAGATGAAAGCTGCCATAAATTGAATGACTCCATACCACACAGCTATGAAGCAGTTATTAAACCCTGTGGTCATACAGCTAAATATTAGTTTAGTTATTCAAAGGATTGGTAAAATCTACCAAGAAAGACGTTTGTTCAAATAATTTTGAGTTTGTAAAGTCAAAAGCCGACTACTATTTTTTTTTTTTAAAGACCCCTTTCAACAAGGGATTAAGACTGTTTATATCATTAATGTTTGGTGTTGTTGGTTTGCTGAGAATATATTGCACCTACTGGTAACTTTTTTGACATGTAGCGATAAAAAAGTCTACTGAAAATTGGATTAATCTGGTTAGTCACATTGGACTGCTATTATTTTGAACACGACTGTATGGTCACAAGCTGTGGGCCATAACCGAAAGAACAAGACGAAAGAACAAGATCCTGGATACAAGCCGCTGAAATAAGTTTCCTCTGAAGAGTATATGTGATCTCCCTTAGAGATATGGTAAGAAATTAGGTCATGGGGGTGGGGGTTGGGGGGCTCAGAGTATAGTCGCTGCTCTTCAGCATTGAGAGGTGCCAGATGAGATGGCTTGGGCATTTGATTCGTCTCCCAGATGCCTCTCTGGTGAGATATCCCAGGCACATCCCACTGGAAAGAGACCCTGGGGAGGTCCCAAAAACATGCTGTACTGGTTCTCTCGACTGGCCTGACAATACCTCAGGATCCCCCTGAAAGAGCTGGATGAAGTGGCTGAGGAAAGGGAAGTCAGGGTGTCCTTGCTGGGGTTAGCCTATCCCAGCTGTTTTCAACCACACTGAACTGGTTGCCGGCCAATCACAGGGCACATCTAAACAACCAACCACTCACACTCACAATCACACCTAAGGGCCATTTACAGTCTTCAATGAATGCATGTTTTTGGGGTAAGGGAGGAAACCGGAGTGCCCCAAGAAAACCCATGCAGCACAGGGAGAACATGCAAATTCCACACAGGCGGGGACGGGATTTGAACCCCGGTCTCCAGAACTGTGAGGCCACTGCTTTAAACATTTGCACCACCGTGCCATCAAAAAGATTTTTAAATCCATTAAATTAAGAAATACGTAACACTCACAAATCATTAGGGTACTGGATCTCAAATCATCATTCTCTATTAAAATGAATGGAAATGCCATTAATGCGTTTCAGCCCCCCATCCAGCCCCCAAAATAACACTTTTTTTTATTTGAGGGTTTTTTTTTTAATAGGGAAGAAAGCACTCTATAATATTAGTTACAGTGCATTATGCACATTTTTCTTTCATTAACACTTCATTAATATTTGGCTTGTTCTCAGTCTACCTACTTATTGGTTCAGATGGATTCTTTGCTTGTAGTGGAAATGGAGCGTCTGCGCCTGGAGCAGAGAACGCAGGAAGAGTGCAAACGCTTACAGGAGATGGACGCAAGTGAGAGAGACAAGTACCTCATGACGAAGGAGCAGGAAGAGGACAGGAGGACCAAAGAGGAAGAGCACCAAATGAGGACAGAAGAACAAGATTTGATGGCTGTAGAAGAGTCCAGGATGGAGGCAGAGCTACTCTCCAGGTAAATAGTCATGTTTTAGAGTTAGAATGTCTTGTTTACACCTTGTTCTCCGTGCAGGCACATGATGCCGTTGCACCAGCAGACGGCCTTCAAAAAGGCTATGCTGCTGGAGGCTGAGGGAATGAAACAATCACAGGGGATCTCCAGGCCGTGGGTCTACTCCTATTTCACTTTGTTACAGCTGTTGGACCTGAAGCCCACTCAAACTTATGAGAGAATAACAGAGTGATCATTCACCTCCATGTCTGATGATAGTGACGATCGAAAGTGTGATTTTTATTCTGGCAAAAATGTCAGTACATTTACAAGTCCCTGTATTGTAATCCAGCCATCCATTTTTGAAGTACATCTCTATTCGGGTCACCGCTCATTGTGGGCAAGATGCACATTATACCCTTGACTTTCACACCTACCGTGCATATTTTTGGAATTTGGGAGGAAACAGGAGTACTTGGAGAAAAGTCACGCAGGCACACAGAGAACATATGCAAACTCCACAAAAGCGAGGCCAGATTTAAACCCGCAACCTCGGAACTGTGAGGCGTCGTTGTGCTCACCAGTCTTCCAGTGTGATGTCTTCATCTTGTTTTTTAAAATAAAAATATAATGTATGTATTATTACAGCATTTCATGTCATATTTGAACTGAACATGTATGTCAATAAATTACACAATTGAATATTACACAACTACTTATTGTAAGCGTGGCAAGATGCTGCCGTCTGGATGGAGTCGCTTATTGTTGTAAAGTGCCTTCTTGCTCACTGGATGGCAGTAGTGTACTAATCGCTATTTACACAGAGCACACGAATTACCAAAAGAAGAGCAAGCGGAAGCCACTCCAACAACAGTCCACTGTTCAAGCAAAAAATTATTGTGAATCGCCTCTGATTGTTGTTTCTGAAAGTCATCTCTGTCACGTCCGTTCGCTTAGCATAACAGTAAGTGAACTAAGTCTTAGTATTAAATGTGTATTTTGACTGACGTGCGCTCTACACGGATGGCGCGAGGGCTATTATTGTCTGAGCTACGAATCTCATGTATTAAAAAATAAAACAAACGTACTCATATGAACTCACTTAACCTTGTTACTGCACGTTTTAATCGAACGGCTGCCGTGTTCGCTTGGACCAAACATTACAACGATGGAGTGCGCGTTTGTCCCTCCCGCTTGACGTACACAGTCATAGTACAAGCCACGGTGTCTTTTTAGACCTCTAATTCCTCACAGTCACCAAACAGTTCATGTGAAATCGTCACGTACTGACACCAAACGGTTATTGTAGTGCGGAGCTCTTATTAGGTTGTTGACACAGTGCTGATGTACCAGAAAACAAATACGACGAGAACATCCGGATGTAAAAAAAAAAAAAGTGTATTAATGATTACGTACTCGGTGTATTTTTGTACTTTAAACGGCAAACATTTTATGTCATCTGGTTATTTTTGTTTCGTCTGCTGCAGGTAGAGAAAGGCATAATGTCATCTAGATTTATTTCGAAATAAGGACAAATTGTGGCTGTGTAATAACTTTACCTTTCATGGAGTTCGAAACGTAAATTGTGATGTATGGTGTGTGTATGTATATATATATATATATATATATATATATAATCATTGCCCTGTGTTATTTAAATTGTATTATACTGTGAGTTGCTGATAAAGTAAAAAAAAATATCCCCACAATCAAATACACGAATTAAAAAAATGTATAAAATGTCATTTTCATGCGTTGATAGCATTTTTTGTTTTTAAATTGGATTTCATTGGATTCTGAACAAATGCAGTGGTTGGTGAGTTTACCTTGATGTAATTGTGCCTACAGCTATAATCCAAAGGTCTGGCGACATGGACGTCAGCATCGCTGTCTCGTTGATTCGAGGCCAGATGGGCGCCGTGGTGGAGCGTGCGGTCAATGGAGCCGTGGAGACAGTCCTGGCCGAGATGCTTAAGGTGGTGGGGGGCAAATTCGAGGAACTGAAGGCACAGCTTGCACATATGAAGCATGACATGGCAACGCTGCAACGAGAAAAGGCCTTGAAGGAAAAGGAGAATGACAATATCCGAGCCAAGCTGCGCTACACCGAGCTGAAACTGAAGTACTATAGGCAAGGCGTGGAGGAGGAGCTGCAGCACCGAGCCTCCAGCACCTCTCTGGTGCAATGTCACCAGAGCAAATGCTCCCCGGCACAACCACCTGGTGCTAGTGTCTCCTCAACAGGAGCTTCACCATCATGCTCCTCTCAGACCTCTACAGCAGATAATCCACTGACAAGCAATCAAGGTAAGTTCTTAGAGTGCTTTAATACTAAGTTTGAGCATCAATAAGGCATAAAAAAAAGCTTGTGGCTCCAATTTCCCGACCGACCCTAAAAATTCCCGCCGACTCTAAGATCTTTGCACCACGTAATAAATCTCAGGGGCCTGGTTTTCCACAGCCAGGTGCACGCGTGCACTTGCGGTGTGCTGCCAATGCAGAAACACAGTTACGTAATGCGTTTATCAGCAACTGCGGCGGTGTGGCCATGTGCCATTTCTTAATGCGCGTCGATTACGTTGTGTATTCAAGCCTTGTTTTCCATGCCACTTATTTCCACATCATTGTCTCTTTATGCATGTGTTTTCATGAGCGTCAGCATAACGGCCTCGTCCCATATCATAGCGTTACTTAGCGATATCAAGTCAAGTTACATTTTCAGGTTTTGCCATGTCTGAGTTTTGACATTGTTTCATGTTTTTTGGACCAAGCCTTCATGAATTTTGATCTCGTTATGGACGAGAGCCTGAATTAACGAGGACTGACGAGAAAAGGGTGGCACCATGTGCTGGATACAAGGAAAAATATTTTGTAAAATAAAAAAATAATAAATATTGTGGCATTTAACCAAATTAAATAATTTTGGGGATCCTGACCTGAAACTTGAGAAGTTTCTTTGGATTTGACAGTGAGACAAAAAATGAAATGTTTTTGCACAGTAAGTAAACTTCTGGATTCAACTTTATATATTATAGCCCAACCGTGTCGCTTAGTTATGCACATGTAACCAATGCATTATGTTTTGCAACAATTAGTTTGTGATAGTGTCCTACAACAAACCAGCACATTTATAGTTTGTGGCCTTGTATCTAGGCGCCACACTAAAAAAAACACAGAATAAACTGGTTTGTACCTACTGCACTCGCTCTCTTCTGTCTCTCTCAACTGTAATGTCATATTCACAAAAGGACCTCAAAAGTGTCTCTACATTGCCTGCCTGAAAACAAAACACAGAAGTGTGTGCACTGGTTTGCTTCAATAGTAAATGAGGAAAAAATGTGGACTGTACTGTCATCTTTATCTGAATCTGCTGTCACTGCCCCTAGATATCTCACTGATGATTTTAATTCTCTCTTCTTTTTTTTTAAAGTTTTTTGTCACCCTACTAATCGCCTAGAAAAATAAAATGCATCAAAACATAACCCCTTACTCTGGCATTTTGTGTTCAATAGGCTAAAAAGTAACTTGTGGTTCAATTAGCCCTTTTTCCTTCCAATTTTGTTTTCGCAGAATCACCTCAGCCCAAGAATCAGCATTGCATTAACTCATGCAACCAGTCAGACGTGCAAGTGGTTGGTTGTAAACCGACAGACTGTACGTTGACAGTCTCTGACCCCATGAGCACAGAATCTTTGGAAAATTCTGGTTAGCACATTGTCCAGTATCACCAAACTCCCACATTGGGCAGCATTTTAAACATCTGCTTGTGTCCATGCAGCTCTGTTGTGTCACACAGACCAAGATGTTCCTCTGAGCACTGGGGCAGGAGGTCAGGGGGGCAAGTGGGATGCCACTGTACATCTATACTCGGACGGCACTGACACCATTGTGTCCCCGCCTCCTCCCCCAACCCGCAATGCTGACCAGCAGTCTGTTACCTGCCCTCCATCCCCACGTGGCTCACCACAGGCAGATAGCTCTACCATCGCCATTTCGACAACACAGGTGATATCACGCAACATCTTAGGCTTGATTGACACAGCAGGTCCAATTGCCTTATTCCGATTTAGTGCTTATCAGTCCATTTTATATACATTCCAAGTGACACATGCCAGTGTGGCTATTTTTATGCATCATTTTAATATAATTTGTTTAATAATAATAAAGTTAAAAAGAAAAAATCAAATTCAGCATTTTCTTTTATGCTGCCTTTGTGTGTAGGGGTGCGGCTTCGTAAAGCGCTTCGGGCACTCTGATGGTGTAGCTAAAGCACTATATAAGTTGAGTCCATTTACAATTTGTGTGTAAATTTCACCCATGCTGAAACCACTACGCTTTAACTTCCATTTTCAAAAAGCTGATTTAAAAATTTTGACACTCATACTCCAGCACTCCCGCAACCCTTATGAAGATAAGCATCTCAGAAAATGGATGAGTGACAATGCCTTTTAAAGCAAATAGCTGTAGCTCATTTAAATATACTTCTTTTCGTAATGTTAAGAATAAATTCATACCGGTACAAACAGTTTTGTAAAAATTGTGAGTCACGCAATTTACATTTTGCATTTCAAACAACATAATGAGGGTCTCTCCACTGGCATAAACTCAGTGTAAAAACAGCTTGAGTGACAAAATAGAAGTTTGTAAATTACCCAAAAAAGGACCTTTGAAGACACTAATGCATTTCTGGTAGTTTTCAAATCAAAAGGCCTTATGAATGAATAGGAGAAAAATACCTTCGTATCCAATATTGTAATCTTCAGAAAACGGTCATCAAACTTAATTTTGGATGCCTTACTTCAAAGATGTTTTGGCAATCCATTTTATATAAAAAACATAGCTTTGTGTCTTAAAACTCGGTCACCTGATTCCAATGATGTAGTTTTATGTCTTGTTTTGAGCGCTAGGCGACAGAGATGCCGGGGATCACTCCTAAACGGAGGATGAAGCCTCAGAGCAATTTTTATACCCATAAAAACGGCCACAAGATGCCAATAGAGCATTAAAGAATTTAAAATTTCGGTATAACTTACCCATGTTCTTCTGCTAATTACTAAAAAATGGAAAAGAGTAGACATTTATTCTGTTTGAAAGATAGAAGTCTAATCTTTTTGGTGGGTGCCAGGATTATATAGCCAGAGAACACCTGTCTTGAAAAATCTCAAATTTTCTAAAATGGCTAGTACTCCGAGGGGTTCTGATGGATAACAGGTATTCTGAAGGATTACTACCAATAATTCAAATACTCATGTCAGTGAAATGAATTGATTTGAAGCCTTTCGCAGCTGACCTTGGCAAGAGGTTGGGTACGCCTTGAACATACCATCTCAACACAAAGACTAATGCGCTGATTTGAATTTCCAAATTTAGTGAAAATTCAGAACTGTGAGGCCAACGCCCTGACATCCATATATACATTTTAAAATAGCTATTTTTATTAAAACTACATATAATATTATTCGCTTCAATGTCTATACAAAAAAAAAAGTTCAGAGCGTGTCATTCATGCGCAAAGTTGCAGAAGTCTTGTTCCTTGTTTAAAATCATGCGGAAATCAAAAGAAATCAGCAAGGAAATTAGAGAAAGAATTATAGCGGTACACAAGTCCGGATCATTCTTGGGTGCAATTTCCAGATACTTGAAGGTACCACGTTCATCTGTTCAAATAATCGTGCGCAAGTTTAAAAATCATGGGAATGTCCAGCCATCACACCGCTCAGGAAGGAGACGTGCTCGGTGTCCCAGAAATGAATTTGTTTTGGTCCGTAATGTGTGAATCAAAAAGATTTTCTGAAGGTGCTGGATGAAGCTTGTAAGAGTGTCCACAGGGAAACGAGTCTTTCACCGACATGGACTGAAAGGCCACTCACTGAGAAAAAAGCCATTGCTTCTGCAGAAACATAAAAACCCAGTTTACAGTTTGCAAAAATACACCAAGAAAAGGTGTTAACTTTTGGAGACATTTGCTGTGGTTTGATGAAACCATAATCACCAATGTTACATCTGGATGATAAAGGGGGAAGCTTGTAGACATGAGAACGCCATACCAAATGTGAAACATGGAAGTGGCAGCTTCATGTTGTGGGGTTGTTTTTCTGCAGCAGGAACTGGAGGTCTTCATAAAATAGATGGCATCATGAAGAAAGAACATTACATGGAGATAATAGTTTCTAGTCTTGTAACTTAATGAGAATTCACCGTTATTTACTGGTGCTGTGGCGCAGTGTAGGCAGAGACTGGGACACACATATTTCTGAGTCACAGATATAGAATATGACTAGATCCAGCCACCAGACATCCCCATACCTACGTAGCGGCCATATTGTATGGGGCCAGATTCCCATTAAAGTCAGTGCATTGACATGGCGGGCTTTCAGACACAAGTTGTAGGTGGAGTATTGTCACGTAGAAATGTACACAGAGATAGCACAATGGCTTGATACCAGCATTTTTTTTTCCTTTTGAGACCTCTCAGGAGCCATACTGCAGTCTGGAACATGTTTTTGACAGTAACACTTTTTTCTCAATCTGTTTATCTATGGCCTCTAAGTGATTTAGAAATAGGAAGCAGACTACTGTAATTCCTGGCCAACAGAGCACACCTGGTTATAAGCCTCACCCAGTACAATTGTAAAGGAAATACCATTTGGTACATACATACGCCGCAGCTGTGTAAAAGTCGCAAGTGCCCACATTGAAACACAAGATATTTACAAAGAAAGACAGTACATGGAGTTTAATGCTAGCGCCGCACCGATTCTAATGCTAGCACTGCGCTAATGCTAAGGCTAGAGGCACGCTAACATGGCCGGTTAAAAAAAAACAAACGGTAAAAATCACTGAGACACGGCAGTAAAACGCTAGCGCAGCGTTAACAGGGCTGGACCGGTAAAAGTCACTTCCTCGGGACATATATTCCACCGGTTTCACTTATCTTTTCCGCTCAAGTGCCCCCTTGCGGCTGTTAGAAGCGTGTGAAAAAAGTCGTAGTTTATAGGCTGGAAATTACGGTAATTCCTCGACCCCACTCGACTTGCCAGTAGTCGGTACACCAGCATGTTAAGTTTTGAGAAAATATAGAACTTATATACATGTAAATATAGAACAAACATTTTCAAGCTCTTTTAAAAATATGTATTGACAACAACGTGGTACTGGACTGACATTTTATGTCATGAAAAAAGTACAATACTTTGTATTGTGCAGTAATATGGGTGCTTAAGGCCACAAAACAAGTGCTTCAATATAACTGACTGCAACGGATATATAATTTTATATTGTACAAGCCAATTATATTAAATTTCTATTGTACAAGCCAATGTACAAAGTTGTTTCAGAAGGATCTGAACATTCTCTGCACGTTATGATAAAGGTGAAAATTGAAGAGGAGGATCAGCAGGTGATCTGCATCAAAGGGGAGCCAGAGGAGGAGCAGCAAATGATGTCGTGCCTACTCCTCGATACTCAGATCAACGGTGGCCACCTTGTCCAGTCAGAGGTGACAGGAGTTTTACGAAGCACCCATTATATTTTGGTGCAGATCTGAATGCATGTGCAAAATTACCTATTCATTTGGATTTAATCCACTTCAATTGGGACCAAGTTAGGGTCATGACTTAAAAGAGCTAGTTGATGGAACTGTCGAGGGGAAAAAAGCTAATTGTATTTGGCAGGTAATCCTTCTCTTTGAGAGTTATGAATCTATGGTTTCAGGCCAATTCAATACAAATTTAGATACATGGGTTGCGATTTTATTAAAAAGAAACCTCTATGTCTTAATGTTTCAATACTATTCAATTCAGTAAGGGACTGATAACGATTTTTGATTCAGTGCAGAAAATAACTTGCCTATATCATTGCTCGGAAGATTAGATACAATAAAAATAAAAATCTTACCTGGAATAATTTTAAATTATTCCATTTAAACCCAGAAATGGTTGCAAACCTTCGACTCATCTTTGTTTTTAATTAAAAAAAATTGAAAAACAATCTACTTTTCAGAAAAGCAAACAGGTGGAGGGCTAAATGGTCCCAACTTTAGATATTATTGTTTAGGTAGCCAATTACAATGTGTTATCAAATGGTTGCATCACAATGAGGGGTGCGATTCTTGGCAAGAACTGGAACAAATAAACTGCAACAACGAACTCAAAATTTATTTCCACTATTCTTAAACACCATTAATGTTTTAAAGAGTCCAATAATAGGTTTGGTGGCAAAGTCTTGAATCTACAGGATCTCAGTTGCCTCCCAGAATCTTCTCCCCAATTGATCATAATTATGATTTCCAAATTAATAATACCCCCTTCATTTTAGCAACTGGGAACAACATTGACCACCTACAGCAACTATTTCAAAATAAAATATTTTTAGGTTGTGTAATGAACTGTGGCAAGAATTCCAAATAACAGATGGGGATTTTCTTCAATACAATAAATTAAAAGGAGCAATAAAAATGAATACCGTAATTTCTTGAGTGTAATGCGCCCTGAAGTATAATGAGCACCCCCAAAGTTGACCCAAAAAAAAAAAAAAAAAAAATCAGGAAAACCCTTCTACTAATGTATAATGCGCACCACCAATTTGCCGCAACCCATATGGTCAGAATGTACTACAATCTTTAATAAATATGCATGTACTGATGTAGCGGTGATATAATCTCGGGACAGGCCACAGGACATGCTTGTCCTGGTCCCTGTAATTGTCAGAACAGAATCCCTCAATCAACTAAAATAAATGCTCAATGACGGCACAACATTTTATTAATAGTGTTAACACATATTTCAGTCTTAAAAATATAAACTCTTTAACATTGTTTATTAAACACTGCATGAAATATTTGTGCATAAAACATTTGTGCATAATGTAGTTTATCCACTACATTACACATCGTTGGGCAAGCCTTCAAAAGAAGCAGTATGACTCATCTCCAATCCGAAAAAGATCAAGTTGCTTTATTTGGTTCATCACTGTGGCTCTCATCATTGATGACTTGAAATATTTTTTAAATCCCAAGAGTTTTGGTTCCGCAGCGCAGCCTCTCGCCCACCTGACGCCATAGTTTTCCTTCCCATAGCGGCTATGCCCCACAGATAGGATGTGACCTAGAGATGAAAGAGAAATTCTGGAAGGAACGAGATGAAGTAGTTCTGAGCATCCCAGAGAGAGAGTTGTGATTGGTGCAGATTGTAATGGACATGTTGGTGAAGGAAACAAAACAAGAGAACTTTGAGGGACAGATTGTGGTGGACTTTGCAAAAAGTTTGGAAATGGCTGTAGTGAACACTTAGTTCCAGAAGAGGCAGGAACATAGAGTAACCTACAAGAGCGGAGGTAGAAGCATGCAGGTGGATTGTATTTTGTGCAGACGATGTAATCTGAAAGAGGTGACTGACTGTAAGGTAGTGGTAGGGGAGAGTGTAGCTCGACAGCATAGGATGGTGGTGTGTAGGAAGATTAAGAAGACTAAGGCAGAGAAGAGAACCATGTGGTGGAAGCTGAGAAAGGAAAGAGGTGGTACAGCCTCTCGATGGACAGGAGAAGCTCAAGGAAGACTGGACTACTACAGCCAAGGTGATCAGAGAGACAGGCAGGAGAGTACTTGATCTGTCTTCTGGGAGGAAAGGGTAGAAGGAGACTTCGTGGTGGGAGGCCAAAATACAGGAAGTCGTAGAAGTAAAGAGATTAGCAAAGAAGTGGGACACTGAGAGGACTGAGGAGAGGCGAAAGGAGTACATCGAGATGCGACGTAGGGTAAAGGCAGAGGTGGCAAAGGCTAACGAGGCATATGATGACATGTACACCAGGTTGGACACGAAAGAAGGAAAAAAGGATCTTTACAGGTTGGCCAGATAGAGGGATAGAGAAGGGAATGATGTGCAGCAGGTAAGGGTGATTAAGGTTAGAGATGGAAATGTGTTGGCTGGTGCCAGTAGTGTGCTTAATAGATTGACAGAATACTTTGAGAAGTTGATGAATTAAGAAAATGAGATAGAAGGAAGAGTAGGAGAGACAGGTGTCAAGGACTAGGAAGTGGCACTGATTAGTAAGGGCTAGAAAGGCACTGCAAAGGATTAAAAATGGAAAGGCAGTTGGTCCTGATGACATACCGGTCGAGGTATGGAAGCAATTTGGAGAGATGGCTGTGGAGTTTTTGATCAACTTATTCAACAGAATACTAGCTGGCGAAAAGATACCTGTAGAATGGAAGCAAACTGTACAAGTTCCCATTTTTAAGACCTTCAGATCTGTGGGAATTATAGAGGAATAAATTGATGAGCCACACAATGAAGTTATGTGAAAGAGTAGTTGAGGCTAGACTCAGGACAGAAGTGTCTGCGAGCAACAGTATGGTTTCATGCCTATAAAGAGTGAGGATGCTTGTGGAAAATTACAGAGAAGGTCAGAAGGAGCTACATTGTGTCTTTGTGGATCTAGAGAAAGCCTATGGCAGAGTACCAAGAGAGGAACTGTGGCACTGCATGCGTAAGTCTGGTGTCGCGGAGAAGTATGTACAGGACATGTATTATTGCAGAAGAACAATGTTGAGGTGTGCCGTAGGTGTGACAGAAGTATTTAAAGGGCTCATATCATGAAATGGATGATTTTTAGTATGTTATTAATGAAAAAACGTCAGCCAATATGGGTCCATGCGTTTTTTCACCACAAAACATGATTTTGACGTATACAGCTTTTTGTAACTCCTGCCATGAAAATCCTCTCGAGGGATTTGTTTTTGAGAAGAAGCAGGAAGTGACGTAAAGGACAGTGGCGCCCCCAAGTGGACTCGTTTGTTTCCATTAGTTTTACCTGCAGGAAGGTAGCTCGTTCCTTCGTGTTAGCCAAAATGCCGGCTCATTGGATTGCTGGACATTGCTTGAACACTCGGGAGAATGGATTTAGCCTTTATAAGTTTGCAAGAGACCCGGTTTGTTGTGAAAAATGGATTGCACGGATGCAGAGAGCGAGAGCTTCGTGGGTTTCAAATAACAGGTAGGCAGTAATGCGGCCCGGCTCGACGGTGTTCAACAAGTACTGTGGCGGCGTTGAACATCCCCCGAAAAGCAGCACGGCTCAGCTCCATTATATGCCACCACGGCGCCGAAAATCGGCCACACCTGCTGAGGCGCCGCGTTCGGCGGTCACTGCTTCTTTGTGGATCTAGAGAAAGCCTATGGCAGAGTACCAAGAGAGGAACTGTGGCACTGCATGCGTAAGTCTGGTGTCGCGGAGAAGTATGTACAGGACATGTATTATTGCAGCAGAACAATGTTGAGGTGTGCCGTAGGTGTGACAGAAGTATTTAAAGGGCTCATATCATGAAATGGATGATTTTTAGTATGTTATTAATGAAAAAACGTCAGCCAATATGGGTCCATGTGTTTTTTCACCACAAAACATGATTTTGACGTATACAGCTTTTTGTAACTCCCGCCATGAAAATCCTCTCGAGGGATTTGTTTTTGAGAAGAAGCAGGAAGTGACGTAAAGGACAGTGGCGCCCCCAAGTGGACTCGTTTGTTTCCATTAGTTTTACCTGCAGGAAGGTAGCTCGTTCCTTCGTGTTAGCCAAAATGCCGGCTCATTGGATTGCTGGACATTGCTTGAACACTCGGGAGAATGGATTTAGCCTTTATAAGTTTGCAAGAGACCCGGTTTGTTGTGAAAAATGGATTGCACGGATGCAGAGGGCGAGAGCTTCGTGGGTTTCAAATAACAGGTAGGCAGTAATGCGGCCCGGCTCGACGGTGTTCAACAAGTACTGTGGTGGCGTTGAACATCCCCCTAAAAGCAGCACGGCTCAGCTCCATTATATGCCACCACGGCGCCGAAAATCGGCCACACCTGCTGAGGCGCCGCGTTCGGCGGTCACTGCTTCTTTGTGGATCTAGAGAAAGCCTATGGCAGAGTACCAAGAGAGGAACTGTGGCACTGCATGCGTAAGTCTGGTGTCGCGGAGAAGTATGTACAGGACATGTATTATTGCAGCAGAACAATGTTGAGGTGTGCCGTAGGTGTGACAGAAGTATTTAAAGGGCTCATATCATGAAATGGATGATTTTTAGTATGTTATTAATGAAAAAACGTCAGACAATATGGGTCCATGCGTTTTTTCACCACAAAACATGATTTTGACGTATACAGCTTTTTGTAACTCCCGCCATGAAAATCCTCTCGAGGGATTTGTTTTTGAGAAGAAGCAGGAAGTGACGTAAAGGACAGTGGCGCCCCCAAGTGGACTCGTTTGTTTCCATTAGTTTTACCTGCAGGAAGGTAGCTCGTTCCTTCGTGTTAGCCAAAATGCCGGCTCATTGGATTGCTGGACATTGCTTGAACACTCGGGAGAATGGATTTAGCCTTTATAAGTTTGCAAGAGGCCCGGTTTGTTGTGAAAAATGGATTGCACGGATGCAGAGGGCGAGAGCTTCGTGGGTTTCAAATAACAGGTAGGCAGTAATGCGGCCCGGCTCGACGGTGTTCAACAAGTACTGTGGCGGCGTTGAACATCCCCCTAAAAGCAGCACGGCTCAGCTCCATTATATGCCACCACGGCGCCGAAAATCGGCCACACCTGCTGAGGCGCCGCGTTCGGCGGTCACTGCTTCTGCAAAGGCTGCGCGTCGGGCTTTGTGGACGGAGGCGCCTCTGAAGAACCCAGCCGAGAATGCCTCACTCAGCCGCGTGCGCGCATTAAGCGCCCCGGCTTGACAGTGGTCCTCAGTACTGCGGCGTCTATGAACACCCCCCTAAAGCAGGGTGGCTCGGCTCTGTCATAAGCTACACCGGCCGGCTCATCCGCGATGGCTGATCTCCGCCGCGGAAGTGGATCGGACGGGGATGTGGTTTGGCCGCATATCATCTGAATATGGCTCGAAACAATAGTGTAATATTGCCCCGAGGGCTCGAAATGATAGTGTAATATTGCCCGGTAACTTCACTTGGTTGTGTGCTGTTCTCCTTTTCGAAAAGAGCTTCCATGTCAGAAGGGGCGCGTTTGTTTCCCATAGTTAGGGTGCACCACGTGTTTTCATTGGTAAATGTCCGGGTCACGGACGGAGGATGCAGCCAATATGGCGACCACTTGGATATCGTAGAATGACACTTCTGCAACTTTGTGCGTGGATGACGCGCTCTCCGCTCACATTTTTTTTGTATAGAGAATGAAGTGAATAATGTTATGTATTTTTCATTACAATATCTATTTTAGAATATAGGAAGGGGTGGAGGGGGAAGAGTGAGGCTACAAAGAGAAGCGATAGAAAGGGTGGACAACTTCAGATATTTAGGGTCAACAATCCAGAGCAATAATGAGTGTAGTAAGGAAGTGAAAAAACTGGTCCAAGCAGGTTGGAACAGCTGGCGGAAGGTGTATGGTGTGTTAAAGAGTCTCTGCAAGGATGAACGTCCATGATGTACGGATTAGAGATGGTGGCACTGAAGAAACAACAGGAAGCAGAACTGGAAGTAGTTGAAATGAAGATGTTGAGGTTCTCGCGAGGAGTGAGCAGGTTGGATAGGATTAGAAATGAGCTAATTAGAGGGACAGCCAAAGTTGGATGTTTTGGAGACAAGGTTCAAGAGAGCAGACTTCGATAGTTTGGACATGTCCAGAGGTGAGAAAGTGAGTATATTGGGTGCTGAGGATGGAGCTGCCAGGTAAAAGAGCGAGAGGAAGACCAAAGAGAAGTTTGATGGATGTGGTGAGGGAAGACATGGGGGCAGTTGGGGTTAGAGAGGAAGATGCAGGAGATAGGTTAAGATAGAAAAAGATGACACGCTGTGGCGACCCCTTACGGGACAAGCTGAAAGGAAAAGAAGTGCTACTGTCTAAAGCAGATAACTGGATGAACTAAAATGTCCTTCAACAAAACTGAGATAGTTTTTGGCAATAAAGAAAAAGGATTGTTGTTTGTAAATGCCTCGATGAAACCAAACTTTCTTTTGGCTTTTCCCGTTAGGGGTCGCCAGAGCGTGTCATCTCAGACGGACGCTCATATTTGTTTGGTACAGTTTTTACGCCGGATGCCCTTCCTGCCACGACCCCTCTTCGGCAGTGGAGGCCCTTGTGAGAAACAAACTCACGACCCCCGGTTTACCAAACCAATACGCTAACCGTTGTCCTATTGGGCCAAAAAAAACATGCAGGCACGGGAAAAACATGCAAACTCCAAACAGGCGGGGCGAGGATCGAAACCGGTTCCTCATAACTGTGAGGCCAACATTTTACCAGCTGACCTATTGTGCCGCCTCGTAAATACCTGGATTCACTATCTTTAAAAAGCAAAGATCAAGTCCAAAACCTCTGAATTACCCTGTGTATAAAATGCACTATACAAATACATTTGCTTAGCTTAACAGTAAATGCGTTTGCAACCGTATGACTGCTTGCTAAACCATCCATCAGGATGATTTTAATTCGTTGCTCTTTATTCAAACGCATTCTTTGGATTATCTGAAATGTAAGGAAATCAATTTTAGAACCATATATATGGAATGTATTGTGTCTATGTATTTTTGTATGTGTGTTTGCGTGTGCATATCTAATAAATGTCTGTCCAGTCAGTGCAGAAAATATTCAGACAACCCTAAATTTTGGACTTTGTTATATTGCAGCCATTTTCAATTTTTTTTTGTGTAGCATAGTTTTTTTTGTACTGTTTGAACTGTCACATAGCCATAAGTAGAGGATATTCCGTGCCACTCATATTTAACACAGGTGCTGTTCATTTCTTCTTGTCATCCTTGAGATCGACATTGTTACAATGTGGTTGTTTTCAGGTTACGATGTCTGCGACTGAGTGGTCAGGGCTTCAGGCTAGTCAGAGAAAATGCTCCTCTGGCTCCAGCTCAGCTGGACCAAGCTCCTCCTGTGAGTACTTTCTGAAGCTATCAGGGATCACTGGTAATTTAAAGCCCGCTGTCATGAAATGGATGATTTTTAGTATGTTATTAATGAAAAAAAGGCAGCTGGAATTGACCCATCCGTTTTTTTTTTACCTCAAAACATGATTTTGACATATATGGCTTTTTGTAACTCCTGCCATGAAAATCCTCTCGAGGGATTTGTTTTGGAGAAGAAGCAGGAAGTGACGTTTACACCACCAGCACACTCAGGAAGTTGAATGATATTCATATTTGGATTAATATTTTATAACACACGTAGATAGTTTACAGCAATTTATCAACCATAAATTGGAAAAAAATTGGATTTATTGAGCACGCCTTAACGGTCTCGATTTTGAGACATCTTTGGTGTAGTTATTCTAGTTACCAGAAGTGATGTAATGTTTAAGAAATTGAGTCCTGCACTTTGGATGGAAAGCTACATTTTTGATTACAAGCAGTTTATTAGAATTGGCTGAAAGTAGACTTGTGGTCGAATCCTACAAACACTGTCGAGAATTAAAATTTCATTTGCATCTGAATAATAGAATAAAAATAAAATTCTACACATTCTAATGTCGAGTGCATTAAAGTATTACCCCCATTCTCATATTATATTTTTACATAGTTTCCCCACTTTTTTTACCATATAAATAGACTAATCCAACCCACGTCAACTTAATATACTGTTTTTAAATTGTTTCATTTACGGTGGAGAAAAACTATTCAGTCACCTGGCCCTGTGTGGAAAAAAAAACTAAATTATTCCAGTTGTTTAACAATGGAGTAATTGTGACGATTGACAATTTTTGGTTAGTTTTCATTGATTACACCCAAGACTGATTACCTCATGATCTCTTCTATCAATAAATCTCTTTAAATAGAATCTGTCCTGATCAGTTCAAGCCAACAAAATATCTAAAAAAAAAAGATGCAATAAAATGACACACCCCAAAGAAATTCCATTTCAGTTGAGAAATAAAATAACTGATAAATCTTAAAGATTCTAGCAAATCATATGGAGGGCCATTATTCTCACGTGGACAAAAACCTTGAGGTGCCACCACCATGTCAAGACGACTTACCAGAAGATATACCAAGTACTCACGTGCCAGTCTGTCTGATAACCTTGGCTGGAGTCGTGAAGTCTCCTGGAAGATCCTTCTGTCCACCAAGAGCCTGCCAAACCTTGAACAGCTGCACAGTACTTTTCCTTTCTCAACTTCCACCACATGGTTCTCTGTCTTTGTCTTATTAATCTTTCTCCTTACCACTACCGTCATTTTACACCACATCATCATATGCTGTTTAGCCACACTCTGCCTACCATCAGTTCTAATTCCGCTCATGTGGTCAATGTCAAACGTCAAACCCAATGTTCCTGCCGCTTCTCAAAGAACTTGGTCACCACAACCATTTCCATCCTTTTTGAAAAATCTTCCACCATCTGTCCCTCCAGATTCCTTTCCTGGATGCTGAGCTTATCAATCACTTCTTCATTCCCCATTTCTTGCAACATTCCCATTACAATCTGCACCAGTCGCGACTGTTTCTCTGGGATGCTCCAATGCTCTTTATCTAGCTTGTTTTAGAATTTGTCTTTCATCTCTAGATCAGATCTGACTTGTGGGGTACATCCATTAATGATATTATACACAATACCCTACATTTCAAGCTTTAGCCTCATCACTTGATCTGATATGATTTTCACCTTCAAGACATTCTTAGCTTATCCTTCCTTTAGAGTGTCACTTAATTAATTTGTCTTCCCATTTACACCTTGGTAAGGTTAGGGTTAGTTAATTAAGTAATTAGTTAATTTGAACTCTGCTGCTAAACTTCTTGCCCTTCCACCTGCTCTCATGGAGACACAATATATCAACCTAATCATCCTGTCAATCCACCAAAGAGCTTTTACTGTCATACTCCTCACATTCAGTTCTAGGGTTTGTGCTTTTCTCTTCTCTGTCTAAGAATCTGCTTTCCACCTCTCCTTTATCTCTTATCCAGAGTAGCTAAATTTCGACCGGGGCCGTTTAGTTTAACTCAATCCGGTATGCATGTATTTATCCTTGCCTGGGACCGGCCAAAAGTTTGCACTAGCTTGCGGACCCCATGGGTTGCATTCAGACCAATATCTTAAAGTTCAGTAATGATCTGATGATAAATCAACACACACACAAGAAAGAAAGAAAATAGATGGAAAAAGGTAGTGTTATACTAACTGCTGTGCGCTAACCTCAGTATTAAGTCTGCCGTGTATAATTATTTTTCCTAGTATTGGTAAAAATTATCTTTGAAAAAGATTTTAAGCATATTTTTGTTCAGAAGGCTAATTTGCCAAGCACAGATCTATCGAGTTGGAAATAAATTGATGCAATGTCACTAGGTGAAGTACATGCAATGATGTCCTGTAAGTGTCTCTTTTCACGTTACCATAGCTCTGGTGTCCTGGATTAAGACTCGATTATCAAAGGGAAAATTGTCACTTCAGATGATTTCTGCTTGGTTCAAATTATGCCCGTGTATCCAATACTTTCTGCTAAATGTTTTTGAAGGCAGGTTCAAAAGTTACCTTCATTTGCTCGGCAAAATCCACAGATGTGCGGCAAAGCACCATTGTTGTCAGAGTGAAAAAATGTTTTCAACAGTATTCATTGTCACCAAGCTGTCACAAAATGACACCAAAGTCATGCTTTTATTGTGTTAAGCTAAACACTGAAAAGGTGAGGGTTTTTTTTTGTGAACCATGGCCGATATGTTGCCCCAAATATCTGAATTCAGGTGAATTTGCGATTGTTGACCTGCTAATATGTGCAAGTTTGCTTTACTATGCTTAAGTATAGTACCTCTTGTAGTGACAAGACATAGGCTGACACGGAATGGTTCCAAAATCTGAGGAAAAGGCAAAATTCAAATTCAAAAGTTCATCCTTTGTTGCTCACAGAACTGGGCTCTTCTGAGGTATGCTCAAGTATGGCAGAGTTTTGAACTTCAAAATTCTCAGACTAAAATTCCTCTTGTCTGATTTAAACTCCTTGATGCATCTAACTTGCGTCTCTGCTAGATGCCACACCTCAGACAGGCTTTCCCACCATTGCTCCACTGCCTCCAGGCAGTGCACGGCAGATTGTGCGTGATCCATGGACTAAAGACTTCAGCCTGTACGAAGAGTACAAAATTCGGCGCAATGAGTTACGCCGGCGAAGCCTTAATCGACGGCGAGAGCTGGAAAAAACCCTCCCTCAGCCTCTACTGGCTGATCTGGTCAGTGAGATTTTTTTTTTTTCCTCTAGTCGGTAAAATGTTTCCCAACCTTTGAGTGAAGACACATACAGGAGATATAAAAAGTTTAGACCCCCTGTCCAAATGGTAGATATTTGTAATATGAGAAAATAATTTCACATTTTCCTCTCTATATGACTTATAACCTGCAGAACGATTTATTTTTTTGCACCACAGAAGTAATCATAATCATAACTTGACTCATAACTGTTCAGAATTAACCAATCATATTCAACAAATTTTCAAAGGTAGTCAGCAGCACTTGCAACCTTTTAAAGTGATTGGCCCCTAAATAAGTTCAGCTGTTGTTGTAGGCATTTTTTTTTTTTTTGTAGCAGAAGCCCAATATGTTCAAAATCTCTCAAATGTGTTGGAGAACGTGTTTGGCCCGAACGTTTTGGCCATGAGTCCAAAAGGTATGTTTGGGGTAATTATTGGTGCAATTATGAGCAGTTTGAAATGGGAGTCAGCGGTAGCACAAAACCTTCTAACTTTTCCGTACCTGATAACTTCTCATGGAACATGTTGTCGGAATAATGTGAGATAGTTAGCTATTATTTTGTGAAAAAGGATTTTTCATTGTAAGGTACGGGAGCGGCGAGAAAAGACCAGACTGAGGGTGGCTAGATGGCGGGCAAAGAGAAAATTGCAGGCTTGTCTCAACCAAGTTCAGGTCAGTGATGATGACTAATGACTGCACTCAATCCACAGCTCAGGCACACAGCATCTTAATTGGTGATAATAAACTTGCGTCCTAAGAACATGCTCATTTCCAGACTCAGGGTGGTGCAGTGTCACTTTCCCAGGATGTCTTCCCCATCAGTGGTCCTCACCAACACAAAACTCCTTGTGGTAAGTTGTGCCCCTAGCTCTAATTTTGTAATTGTATGTACAACAGTGTCATCTGTACCTTTGACACAAATAATATGAAATAAAGCTGAAAAGTGAACTTCCTGACTCCCATGCAATCCCTATTTCATGGGTGTTTAACTTTTTTAGTTATTGGTTACATCAAATTTATGGCTGCCCTCAGCAAAGAGACTTGAAAGTAGTTTTCTTTCGGCCTGTCCCATTAGGGGTCACCACAGCGTGTCATGAAACTAAGCCAATAGCTTTGTTCTGAGCGCACATAAAGTGCTCTCCAAAAGTATTGGAACGGCAAGGTCAATTCCTTTCTTTTTATTGGATACTGACTTTTGTGTTTCAGATCAGAGAAAATTTTAGAATTCCACTTTTTATCGCATGATGTTCACATTTAGATGTGTTAAATAACTCAGGGCTTTTGTTTGAAGCCACCCAATTTTCAAGTGAGCAAAATATTGGAACATTTTGCTAAATTAACTTGGTGAAAATTTCACATTTGGTGGGATAACCCTATCTCCCAATCGTTGATCAAGCATGTGATTCATTGCCTTCACCAGATTCATGCATTCTTCATTTGAAATGCTTTTCCCAAGCATTTATGTCAGTTCTTGTTTCTAGGAGTTTCTCCTCTTGAATGAATGCCATTTGTTGTCACTATACAAGATAAAACTTCTCCTTATCAGTGCCAACATAAAAGCAAGTTCATAATTAAAAATAAAATGTGTAAAACGGAATGCATAAAAGATATTGCACAAGATATTGAAATTAGCGTGCTTTCACATTAATAGCATGGTTAGAGCAAAAAAGAATTCAGGGTGATGATGCTGGTCAGAAAACAACTATTCGGCCAAGATTCTTCTGTGCTGCTTTGATTGTCCTCTGAAGGCTTGCTCTGTCTGCCTCCATGCACCTCCCTTACCAGATGGAGACACACTACATCAGCAGGCTCTCGATTGAAAAGAAGTAGAAGGCCAAGAAGAGTGGAGCTGGTTGAGTTTTGTTTCTCCTGAAGTCCAAAGTGATTTTCTTTATTAAATTGTTTGAGTACCAAGTTCAGCTTTTAGACCGTCTCTCCGTTGGCTGCCTCATCTCTCTTTGAGATCAACACGACACTGTTGTGTTTTCAGCAAACTTGACGATGATATTCTTGTAGACTGAGCTACAGTCAAAGGTGCAGAGACGGTACAGGAGGGTGCTCAACATCCACTCCTGTGGTGAAGCAGTGCTTAGTGTGTAGGTGGAGGAAAGGTGGGAGCCCAATCTCACAGTCTGCAGTCTGTTTGCCAAAAACTGTTTGATACAAAAGCATGTGAGAGGTGGGAGGCCTAGGATGTCTAATTTAGTCATCAGAATGTCCGGTATGATTGTGTTGATGGCTGAGCTGTAATCCACAAATAGCATCCTCCAGTAGCTCTGTGGTTGTTCCAAGTAGCTTAACATAGCGTGGAGTTATGGCATTTGCACAATGGCAACCAAGCCAGCAGGCTTCCTGGGATTCAAGCCACACCATAGCACACGCCTCACATTGTGCTCCTGTACAGTAAGTGGAGAGTTATTGGAGCCTGGTGGGGGTAGTGGTTGCTGGAACAGTTGAGTGTCGCTGGGGTGATTCAAAGCGAGCAAAGAAGCTGTTGAGTTCCTCTACCAAAGACTAGGCAGGTGTCACATCACAGCCTCTTAAGCCCCTGTACACCCTGTCTTACCTCCCGAGGTCTGTTGCCTGGAAGATGGGACTGTAGTCCGTCTTGGCATTTTAATTACTTTTTTCCAGTTCAGCTCGAGCCATGCTGTAAAGAGCTCTGTTAGCTAACCTGAAGGCAGTGTGGCAGTTCCTAAGGAGTGAGTGGACCTGGATGGTCATCCAGGGTTTCTGGTTTGAAAAAACTTTGCTTTCCTTCACATGCGCACGCACACACACACACACACACGCACATGCACGCGCACGCACACGCACACACACACACACACACACACACACACACACACACACAATTTCCAAACAGAACTTGATGTAGTCCAGTACAGCCCCTGTGTATCTGTCCAGGTCCTGGTGCTCAAATAGGTCCCAATCTGTGTGTTGAAAGCAGTCCTGAAGTTCACTGAGTGTTGACTCTGGCCAGATTATTACAGTTTTTGTAATGGGCC
The DNA here is from genome assembly GCF_019802595.1 of Syngnathoides biaculeatus. Lineage (NCBI taxonomy): Eukaryota > Metazoa > Chordata > Actinopteri > Syngnathiformes > Syngnathidae > Syngnathoides > Syngnathoides biaculeatus. Next base: position 5,815,503 of record NC_084653.1, on the reverse strand, counting down.
TGGATCTGCGTGGCTCGGAAGGAATAAGCAGCAAGGAGATGTGCACGGACTCACCAATGTGGGAGAGGGGTGCGCTTCTGTAGCCGTGATTGTCAGCATACAAGTGGTCACCTCTTGTTAGACACTTGCTAGTGGAACTTTGGGAGTACAGTCTTCGTATTGGTCCTATTAAAGTCCCCAGCTATAATGTGAATACCTTCGGGGTGGGCCCGTTGCTCTTTATTAGTGATGTTCAGCAATAGAGTGAGCACAGCTTTAATGTTAGCATCCGGTGGGATGTAAACAGCTGCGATGATGGTTATGGTTAGCTCTCTCATTATATAAAAGGGCTAGCATTTAATGGACATGTACCCAATGTCGGGTGAACAGTGTCTCTCAATAACCATGCTGTTGTTGCACCAGTCATCATGCATGTACACACACAGAACCCCCCACCTCTGTTTTTACCAGAATTTTCAGGCCAATCCCAGCAGTGCAGGGTGCAGCTTAGTACCTGGAATGTTTGGGTAAAGACAGGCCTCTGTTCTGATGGGGATGCAGCAATCATGAAAACAGCAATTATTCGTAAATTGTAATTCCTGCTTGTCCATTTTGTTGGCGATGGCTCTGGTGTTAGTATGGTACAGGCTTAGCAGAGGTGCTCTGTGTAGGTTGTTCTTTAGCCTGAACCGGCGGCCTGATCGACGGCCCCGCTTCTGCTCCATCCTCTGCTTCACTGGCCAAATAGCAATCCACAGTGTGCCCAGCGGTCTTGCTAGCTCCATCTGGAATATTGTTTGCGGTGAATGTTGCTTGAGACTACGGTTTTGTGTTGGTATCATAGATCCAAAAGGTCCTGGCAGTTGTAGCAGTGTAGTGCAGAACAAAAAAAAGAACAGAGAAAATATGAAAAAAAACACTAAGAGGGAGAGCCATAAACCGCTGCGTCTGTGCGCGCCACCATCATAATGTCTTCAGGAGGTAAAATGTGTGCTCTGTTGGGTTAAGGTCCAGTGATTGACTTGGTTAGTTGAAGACCTACTTTTTCCCCTCTGAAGAAGTCCTTTGTTGTGTTGGCAGTATGTTGTGTGCTGCAGAATGAAGCTTATCCCTATTTAGTTTGAATGCATTTTTTGGGTTGGTTCAAACAAAGGGTGCTCCATCTTGTTTAACACAGTTAGATGTAATTACTAAAAAGTAAAAGCTGCAAAGATTGCCTGCTTAATTGGTCTCGTTTGGTTCACTCACTATTACAGTGGTGTGTGTAAAGATTTTAATTATTTTATGAAGCTACCAAATAAGTATTGCTCGATCTAAAACTCGTTTAAATCATAGACATATGAAGCGGGACTCTGATTTCAATCCCAGTGCTCAGAAATGTGAGGTAAATGCTTTAACCAATTGCTCCACTGTGCTGCCATATCTTGTGGTAATTTCTGAAATTATCCTGATAATTATCTGATTGTGTATTCTTACTTAGAAAGTTGGAACATCAAATTACGTTGATCTTTACAGGCAATTGTGTCTTCTAAATTCATCGTGAAACTTCCATAATCTCCAGTGTTATCGTTTTCAGCACCCACTTCCGGTCCTCTCAACAACGTAGTCATCTCTGGGATCACAACTTTTCCCTTCGTCACGCCGCCGTCGTCCTCCCTGTTTCTGAGGGGCCCCAATATGCCCGCGCAGGTCAATCAGCATGTGTTGATGTCATCGCCGCATTCTGCCTCCTACCCGCAGGTCAGCCTAACGCAGCAAAGCACGTCTTTGACAGACGGCAGCGTCGACCAGTGAGGATCCAGGCTGGACTGCCGTTGTTTGACTGGCAGTGGCCACCACTGTTGCATCTTTACATGTAGTTTAGACACTGATTGACTTTCAGATCCTGTTGCAATGAGCACAATCACTTCAAGAAGAGAAAAGTGTATCGTGGGGATGAGCATTGAACTTCATTTTAAAAGTGAAAACTCATAGTCAGTTAATTTTTAATTTTAAAAATTAAATGTAATTTTCAAATTTAAACATTGTGTACAGGAGAAAAATACTACAATTTTAGTACTTTCCCTGTGTGTTTGGCCATAATATTATTTTGCTAATAAGTAGGCTTTATACAATCGAGATTTTTGCAGCCAATCACCGAGTTTTAATAACGATCGCCAATCTGATCACTAAATGAGGCAACGAGTCTATTTAAATGATCTGTTCATTTACTGTATATACTTGCGTAGTTGTTAAAATATATATATTTACAATAAATAATGTATCTCTGGTCATCTATTTATCCCAGTGAGGCAGAGTGACAGACAAAACACATTGATGGTCTTCTATTAGATGGCAGTTAGTACATATGACAATTATTTATCTACTTTTTGTGACATTTTTGTTTGTTGGTGTGTTAAGAGATTTTTCACTTGCAAAGTCTGTGCCTTGGCTCCAAAAACGTTGCAAATCTCCGATCTGGGCAGGTCATCTGTTCAACAGAACAGCGGGATGTTTACACATTGTTTTATTGATGGCTTGCGAGCCGTATCATATTAAAAGTACATGAACATACCTCAAGCAAGCCTTACACAAAGTCCTCTCCTGTACCAAGCAGTGGTGACCACCACCACTACCCCCCACCTCCATTTTTACATTTTAATATAGTCGGCATGATCCACTTGTGTTGTCATCCTCACTTTAACGTGTGTATCTCGTCACATTTGAGTTAAATATATAAAGCGTAGTGATCATAAAAAGCAGGACGCAGTGGTATCTGAATATAAGATTTTATTGTAGTAATCTGGCATAGTCCAATTGTGAAAGAGCAAATTTGTCTCATCTGATCTGCTCATTATGTGATAAAATCTGTATAAAGTCTTCTAAGAAGGGTTTTCAATGATGGTGACTTGAGTCATTGTGACTTTCAAGACTTGAAAAATGATACAAAAGACTTGTTTTTCAGTTGACTGCCTAGCCTGTCATGTGACAATTGCTTATCAGGCTATCTATGAAAAAACTGCAGGTACAATGCCAGACTTACCGGCAAAAACCAAAAGTACTGTATTAGTTCAATGAACATGGCAAGGCTTATTGATACTGTCAGGATTGTAAACAGGGTCTGTCCATAATTTCCTTAAAGCTGCAACATCCTTTTTAATAAAGAGGCCACCCCTAATTGAACATGAATCTTACGTAGTGTTTACTTTTTATACAATACTGGGGAACAATTTGCAAAAAATAAAATGTGCCGATTACAACTAAATTTGGCACGCTGATTCCAAAATTGCTGTCCTTTTTTTTTCTAGCATGTCAAGTTTTTTTTCTCCACAGCTTACTCAAAATGAGCAAATTTCCACTGGTTAGCTGCAGTAAGACTGGCCAGTTGATTATGATTGGACTCCTCTTCAGCTGCGTAGCAACTTATTTGTCCGGTCACAATTGAGACAGTGCGGAGAGAGGTGTGTGCCGCTCCCAATATTAGGTCAGTACTATCAAGAGGTACAAAGAGAAAGATAGCATAGCAGGAATCAACACAAATTGTGCTGGGTTTTTTCTTAACTTTATAACCACAGGGGTAATATAAGTTCTGTTTCATTTTATGCTTTTTTTTTTAAGTTTTCAAAGTTTGTGACTTCCATTCTCATTTTGTTTAAAAAAAAAAAAAAAAAAAGACCTTGACGTGATTGAAAAAAAAATCTTTTCGTTTCCCCACTCAAAAATTTGGTAAAGCAAGCTGTCAAACTTAACTCGTCATAAATTGTGTTCCCTGGTGATGAGTGAAAGTAATAGTAATGATTAGAAATGGGGTACATCTCAGTGAAAACTACAGGGAATACATATATTTTTAAATGAAGTAAATTTAAGTTTAAAACAGTCCATGGTATAATTATGTTTTTAAAAAGGAGTTAACTGCATGAATACAGATTAGAAGGCTCATTACATGAATTATTAAATTGTCATATGACCATATAGAATGGATTGTGTTTGACAATTTTGAATTACTTTGTGGTATGAATCTACAACATTACAGGTGGAAGTGACAAAGTTTACACCCATGATGGGCACCAATTTGGAATCAGCGCAAGAACACAACATTTAACAAGGAAAGATGGAGTAAAATCTATTTTTACACCACCTTAGCCTTTGTATGAACACACCCTCATGTCAAGGCACGATGAGAAGATACTTCCTTTCGAACATTGGAAAAGACAGCACTGTCTAAAATTAATTTGAGTCCACTTTTCCTAACATGTAGTAAGTCTTGTGCAAACTACAGGTTTTCTGGAGATTGACTGAAAACAGCGCTCTTTCAATCCATGTATGCTTGCTGTATATATTTCAATTAAGTTGAAACTGAAAGATGTTTTGGTGCTTCGGTTTGTGTTACAGCCATTTGTCACAAATGTGGGAATAAAAATACATCCATCCATTTTCTTTGCCGCTTATCCTCACGAGAGTCGTGGGGAGTGCTAGAGCCTATCCCAGCTGTCAACGGGCAGGAGGCAGGGTACACCCTGAACTGGTCGCCAGCCAATCACAGGGCACATAGAGACAAACAGTCACACTCACAATCACACCTGGCAGCAATTTAGAGTGTCCAATTAATGTTGCATATTGGAATTATCGGAGGAAACCCACGCAGACACAGGGAGAACATGCAAACTCCACACTGGTGAGGCCGGAATTGAACCAGGGTCCTCAAAACTGAGGCCAACGCTTTTACCATCTGAATCACTGTGCTCCCCAATACATAAACATCTCCTAAACACGAGTAAATAAAATAAATATAATCATCAGTCATGTATTGTCACTGTCAGGTTAAAACTTCTAATGTCCAAATTTGGTCACTCCACCCCCAAAAAAAAAAAAAACAGTATTGCTCAGTCCCCACATGGGTCTTTTTTCCTAAATAAATTATTAACCAATCTAAAGTGTTTAAAATTATTTGCTCTCTTACAATGCAATGCCAACAACTCAACCAATCATGTTTTTTTGGGCGTTTCCTTGAAAAGTGATGGTTTTAGACTCGCACGGATTTGGCCCATTTTGTCTTTGGTGTTGATCTGTTTACAGCAAACGTATCTTTAGGTTGGTGAATGTGAATTAAACTTTCTGCACTGTAAAAGCCCCTTAGTGATGTTGGGTGCATTTTCCTTCATTCGTGTATGGGGACCGGTCTGCAACATCCAATATGGTGCACACTAGCTCAATGAGACATTTATTGTCCATGGTTTACTGACTACACAATTGAACAAATACCCATCAATAAATTGATTAAAATGTTTTTTATGCCCATCCCTGTTAATGACATACCTATTTTCTTCAATTTGTCTCTGTAGTGCATCAAGAAAGAACCTCAATTTGTTCTGCTATAGTCAGATGCACACAGCTACTGTAAAACCTTTTTAACACTAAATGTACCATTAACTACCCTTCCTGTGTTCAAACTGCGTATTTGTACTGTTGATTTGATCTGATTAAAATGTGGTATGTGCAAGAAATTTTTTTTTTAAAATTACATAAATATGAAGTTATAGTCAGTAATGACTAGTCAAAGAACTTTATAATTTTAATGTTCACACATGATAGAAATGACCATGACAGGGTTATCCCACCATTACTAAATCATGATTCTAACAATAATAATAAACCAGTCTAACTGCTGTACTTCAGAAATTCACACCCGTCTTCCTGTCACATTAAAAAAAAAAGACTAAATATAGTTGATGAGTTTGAATGTGGAAAATTAAACTGAATGGAGCTATCATCCCAAGTTATGACAGTCTGCAGACTTGTGCAACCACCATTATTTCAGCAATTTATTTTCAATTCCCCTCTTGAAACACTTGAGTTGTACAGGTCATAGGTGTAAAAAGAATGTTTTGAAATAATTGATCTTGCTCCCAATACATTAACAAAAAAAAAACTGGCATTTGAACCGGGGTGATGTCTGATTGTTGTGAAGAAATAGAAGCAGTCTGTCTATTACAATTCTATTACACTAACCCTAGTTAGCCTTGAATTATGTACACCCTATGTGGGTTACAGACAAATAGGTGGATCCTAATTAAAAATGAATGTAAATGTCATGAATGCTGCTGATGATGAAATGATACGTTTATAGGTTTGTATGCTTCTACTGTATTATCCATTGACTATCTTTTGGGAAATGGCGCCCGGTAGCGTGTAGAGCAACAGGACCAGGAAGAGTGCTGTGACAAGTAGCACCAGAGCGATGATGATGTACTTCTTGTAGTTCCTCCACGCCAGGTGGAAAAAACACTTGAATGGGTTGACGAACCACGAGAAGGAAGTGTCGGGACGGCTGGAGAGCAGAGCACACATGGAATGTAGGACAATTCTTTGCCGTGTATTCTTAATGTTTCTTTACTGTCTCATACCAAATCTGTGCTGCTACTATCTTTTTAATTTGTATGTCACCCCATTTCAAAACTCTCAATTCCGATGAAGATGGAACCTTGTGGAAAATGTAAATAGAACTATTTGCAAGTACTTCTCAACCTATATTTGATTGAATACACTACACAAGGAAGATCATCTTCAAGCTAATATTCTTTCCATTTTGATGCCTGCAATATGTAAACTACTGTTAAATGAACTCTTAATTAACTACATTCAATAAGTGCAGCAATTGTTGAAGCTGTGTTGGTGGAATTCTCCCCCATTCTTGTTTGATGTACAATTTTAGTTGCTCATCAGTCCAGGGTCTTCATTGTCGTATTTTGCAGTTTGTAATGCTCCTCACACTGTCAAAGGGAGAGTGCTGGCAGGCCACTACGCTGTAGTACAGTTCCTCTTTGACCCATGGTACATGACACAATTTGCGTCAGTCACGTGAGCCCAGAGAAGCCAAGTAGCATTTGTAGGTGTTTTGACATGCTGCTTTTGCTACGCATTGTAGTTTTAATTTGCATTTGTTTATGTAACAATGAAGTGTTCCTGAGTCCAAGTGCCAACGTGCCTTATACATGAAGAGATTTGTCCAGATTCTCTGGATCATTTTATATGATGGACTGTAGATAATCAAATCTTTAAATTCCTTGCAATTACACATTGAGAAATATAAAACTGTTGAAATATTTCATCACACAGTGATGAAGTTTGTCCCATTCTTCCTTGTGAAGAACCAGGGCTTTCTTGGGAAGCTCCTTTTAGACTTAATCCTGACACTCCCGTTTCCAGTTAACATGTTCACGTGGAATCTTCCTCATGGGTGTTTTTTTTGTTTTTTTTTAACATTCCTGAATATTTTTGATGCCCTGCCCCATCTTTTTTATTTTTTTAATGTGTTGCAGGCATCACATTAAAATGAGAGAATGTTTGCCCCCACTCCAAGAAAAACAACTATCAATAGGGGTTTTATTGTTATGCATGCATGATAGGTAAACAACAGGAACTACAAGATTCTGACTGATGGATCAGTCTTACTTGGGTTTGGGCAGCGGATCCGGTTCCTTGCGTGCTCGGCCCACTGGGTTTTTCTCACCCTCTTCAGCTGTCACAAGGTGGAACTCCGCCTCCACTTTCCCCTGTGGAGTACATTGATGGCATCTGTCAACAAATTTACTCACCCTTTAAGGTTTGTCAAGCTTGGTTCTTGGTCCTTCAGGGGACTCCTCAAGTTCCACCATGGCAAGGTCAACATACCGTCAGCTCTCCAGACTTGCTGAAGGGCCACCATCCTCTGGACCTCTTCTGCTGGAAGATGGAGATCCTCTCCGTCATGTCTGTGAAGACGTCCAGCTTGCACGATTTTGCAGTCTTTGCTCCACGAGGGAAACCGTGGAGGTCTAATTCCACTGTACCTGAGCACGTGCGTGTAAACGCAGGTTAAAAGATGAGAATTTGGAGTTATGGTGAGATGCTGTGACATACCGAGGAAGTCGTCGGAGGAGAGCGTCTCAAAGTCCCACACCTGAAGAATGAGGATGGAGGGCAACTTCTGTTCGGTTTTGTCCAGGGAGAAAATGCTGTCTCGCTTCTTCACCACCACTACCTACAGTATAACAAGAAAAATACAAGACAATTTAAAATCTCCTTGGCAAAAATGTTGAGTCTCAATCAAATTTGATCCTGCATGTAATCAAATTCAAGGCTTCGACTTAATATACATCAACTAGTATACTCTTTGAAATATATTCTCCGATATCACAGGATTGGCCTGAGGGCCAGAGCTGGCCTGCCAAGTGATTTTATGTGGCCCATGAAGGCAAATCATCTGTGTCAACTTCCATAATTCTTGTGAAAATCTGTTTAAAAAAAATATAAGTGTTAATGTATCAAATTATAGCATTGAGATATTATAAGCATTTGTGTGTGACCAAACATGAACAATGGTTGAAAAACCAACCAGACTTGATTTCTGATTCCAAAACTACTCGTGTGTTAGTAGGATGAGGCAATTAAAGATCTGTATAACGGCCCTCAGAGAGAAACCGTAACCACAATCTGGCCCCTGACAAAATATATCTGGCCTGTGGGAGGGAATCATGCGGGCACAGGGAGGCCACGCAATCCAGAGGTGAGGCTGGATTTGAACTTGGGTCTTTCTGAACTGTGAGGCAGATGTGCTAACCAGTCGTCTCCTATCAAAAACATACAGCACTCATATTTTAATGGTGCGAAGGTGTGTTGGATTTGAAATAACTTTGTTCACAATTGATTGCATCGACGGTCGTGAAATCTGTTTAAAGGAGAAGCCAGTGGCCCTGTGACTGACTGGTGGGCAGTTCAGGGTGTACTCCACCTTTTGCTCAAAGTCAGCTGAGATGGGCTCCAGCACTTGGCAACCCTCACCAAGATAGGTGGTGTAAAAAATGGATGAATGGATGACCTACAGCGTGTTGCTGGGCTGCGCTGATCAACAGCTGGCCACCTCCTTTATTGATGGCCTTCCATTTGTGGATTAAATCTACAGGGTCAAGCAAAATGATCTGACACATTGCTTTTTGTTTAACCTACAAATGTTAGATCATTTTGCCTGACCCTGTACAGTATAGTACTGTATGTATTCATTAGAGTAGGTATAGCAGGAGAAGACAAAAACACGCACACCTTCCAATACAGTGGTACCTCGGTTTTCGAATGTCTCCGTTTTCGAACAAAAATTTCAAGATTGTTTTGCTTTGGTTTTCAAACAAAAATCGGTATTTGAATGCCCCGAACAGCTGACCCACGATGATTTGTTTTTGTGAATTCGAATGAACCCCCGAAAAAATGGAAAAGACGTAAAGCACGCGACCGTGCGCAACGGAACCACTTGACCCACACACTCCTCTGCACGCGGACGTGTCCCTGTAGTGACTTTTTTTTCTGTCAATTGACCAATAATAAGCCAATCATGGCTCCAAAGAAGGCAAGTGGAACTGCTGGTGCTGAAAAAAGGAAAGTGGTGCGTAAAACTCTCGACTTCAGGAAGGATTTGACAAATCTGGTGTGCGTGTTTCTGAGCTATTGAAGAAGTATGGGATGGCGAAATCGACAATCACCACCATTCTGAAAGACAAAGATGCCCTCAAAGCAAGTGATGTTGCTAAAGAAGCAACCGTGTTGACCAAGCAGAGGCCACAAATGATGGAGGAAGTCGAAAAGTTGCTTCTTATTTTCGTAAACGAGCAGCAGTTAGCTGCGGATAGTGTTGGCGAGGAAGGGATTTGCGCCAAGCTAGAAATCTGTGTACAGATTTAAAAAGAAAAGACCCTAGTCTAGTTCCTGAGGGCTTTGAATTCAAAGCAAGTCAAAGATGGTTTGAAAAATTCCACAAAAGAAGTGGGATACACTCCTTCTTTTATGTAGTAATGCTAGCGGTGACTGCAAGATCAAGTTGCTGCTAGTGTACCATTCTGAGAATCCCTGTGCATTCAAGCAGAACAAGAGGTCCAACTCCAAGGCTTGGCTGACCTGGCAATTTTGTACCGAGTGGGTGCATGAGGTGTTTGCCCTGACCGTGAAGGCCTCTTTGGAGGAGGAAAACTTGTCCTTACGCTGCCTTCTGCTGATGGACAATGCGCCTGCCCACCCTCCAGGTTTGGAGGACGACTTAACTGATGAATTTTGACTTCATCAAAGTCAAGTTTCTTCCTCCTCACACGACGCCCTTGATTCACCCATGGGCCAGCAAGTCATCAATTTCACAATATAAACATACAAAATAAAACATTTTGTATATATACATACAAAGTATACAAAATGTATGATCCAAAGGTGATTCGAGGTGACGAGTGACACTCAAGCTAAGCGTCTTTGAAGGTCTTGCAGGGCTTTTAACAGCTACTTTGGCAACATGGGGTCTCCACAGGATTGTCAACTCATCCATGAAATGGTGACAATGGGCTAAAATCTCGGTTTGGAGATGGAGACCGATGATGTTGAGGACCTGCTGGAGAAGCATCGTGTCGAGCTCACTACTGAGGAACTCCTGCACCTTCAGGAGGAGCAGAAGAAGACGTTGGAGGAGGAGATGTCGTCTGATGAGGGTGAAGGCAGGAAGGATGTCTCAAGTGCCGATATAAAAGCTATCTGCGCTAAATGGAACGACAGCCATAATGTCACCCTAACAAAGCAGAATGTTGCGGAGCACTGCAAAATTTCAATGGCGTTGTTATGAGTCACTTCAGGAAGGTGCTCAAAAGATGGCAGAAACAGTCTACATTAGATTTGTTCTTTGTGAAAAAGGGGCAAGTCACCCCTCTGAAGACATTTGAAACAGTTGATTGTTTTGCATTGTTTTTTTTTTCCATCAACCCAACCTCTAGTTGCAAGTTAAAATTTTTGTATGTTACTTTCTGTGCAAATAAAAAACAATTTGTCTGCCCCCCCCCCCCATTATTGCTTGTTTAAAGTTATTCTGCACTTTTGTGAATAAAAAAAGGTTTACAAGGCTGGGGGCTGAGTCACTAAAGATACGGCAATGCCCTCTCAGCCTCGCATACTCTACTACTAAAGCATACATTTTAAGCAAAAAATAAATATATTTCTGAAATGACTTAATTATATAAAGTATTTAAAATATACATGTATTTTTACTATGCAGTTTATTATCAGGAAAAGCTTAAAACGCTTTTTTTAGGTTTGGAACACATTATTTCACTTTCCATTCATTGTAATGGGAAAAAGCACTTCAGTTTTCGAACGTTTCACTTTTCAATTAGTTTTCTGGAAGGGATTGTGGTTGAGAACCAAGGCACCACTCTAGCTTGTTTGATGAGTGGTGCCTACATCCCACTGAAAAGACGCCAACTTCTGTATAGCTGTACGAGGGTTCATTTCGCAATTTATTTCCCAACTGGATTTCAATACCAATCCCTTGTCTCGGGAAAAATTCACATTCCAGGAATTCTACCCACCTGCAGACTTTAGTGAGTCTCAGTCCTCTTAAGTTGTTACGCCTAAATAGGTCAGGTGTGCACGGCGGGGGTGTTAGACTTCAATTTGGCAGAATTGGCTTAAATGGAAAAGGCTCTAGCTAGATGTGTAACATACAGACTCACTCACGAACAGAAAAATATAGCCCATAGAATATAATAGTCCAATGAACCATTTGGTGCACGAGTAGGATAGTGTACACTCAAACGGCTTACGATACTGAAGACTCCAACTTTACACTGAAGAAGTCCGATCAAAAACAAAATTGGCAACAATTATAATACACTCATGTACAGTAAGTGTTTTTACACATGGTATGAAAAAAATACTATGAAATGCAACTGATTTGTCCATCCATCCATCCATCATCCATCCATCCATCCATCCATCATCCATCCATCCATCCATCCATCCAACCATCCATCCATTTTTTTTTTGCCACTTATCCTCACGAGGGTCGCGGGGAGTGCTGGAGCCTATCCCAGCTGTCAACGGGCAGGAGGCAGGGTACACCCTGAACTGGTTGACAGCCAATCGCAGGGCACATAGAGACAAACAGCCGCACTCACAATCACACCAAGTGGCAATTTAGAGTGTCCAATTAATGTTGCATGTTTTGGGGATGTGGGAGGAAACTGGAGTGCCAGGAGGAAATCCACACAGGCACGGGAGGAACATGCAAACTCGACACAGGCGGGTCCAGGATTGAACCGGGGACATCAGAACAGTGAGGCCAAGCTTTACCAGCTGTATTCAATGTATTCCATATGTCATTGAAACAGTAGATACTGTGTGAGAAGTAGTAGTGTTTTTTTAATCCATAAAATGTTGATTCAAATTTGCTACAACCCTAGAAAAAAATGTGAACTGATCAAGGAGGAAACTTTTAATGTTCCGCTGGATATCTGGTCACCATAACCTAAGCATTCTGTTTGCATTGACAGAAGCTAAACAGTTTTTGTTGTGCATAATAAATTGATACACTATTTGCAATACTGTTGTGCACACATACAAAAGCATAAAATTAAGAATTGATTTTTTCACCGTAAATCATATGGACCATTTAGGAAAATGGACAAATAAAGAAAATTCCTAGTTATACGGAACACAGTATTGGTATGTGTGTCCATCTGGGGGTTTCTGCTAACTTGTGATTTGGACCAATATTTTTCAGTGCCATTTACACACAACAGAAGCTGAAAAAAAGGTGAAAAATGCCAGCAAGGCTTTCAAACAGCTGCTAGCATTACCTTTTCCGCTGGTAAGTAGCTGAAAGGGAAAACAAAGCGCCAGTTGAAGTTGCCTTCCCCTGTCAAAGAGTTGTAGTGGACGTCAGTCTCCTGCCGGTCATCCTCCAAACCTTTCAGCCAGCTACAGATCAGTTGAGTGGATTATTGTAGTGGCGTGCTTACATGAAAGGATAACAATATTATAAACATTACCCTTTGATGTAAATATCACTCGATTTTTGACCCGTCAGGAAGTTGCTGTCCTCCAGAATGACATCCTCCGTGTTCCAGATGATAACACGCAGTTCATACCTGCAACCAAATGCTCAACGTTGACATCCTCTCCCAAAAAAATGGGACGCTTTCCCTTCTGGTGCGGTTAAACATGCTCGCCTCACCCTTTGGGTTTGCGAGGGGAAATATCCACTGCGGGTCCAGGATGAGGCAGGTCCATTGGGAACATGTCCACCCACATCTGAACCTGACCCTGCGCATGCACCCACACAAGCCATGTAAATCCATATTTATGCAATGAAATACATTAAAAAAAACAGGCCTTGTGCCGCCTTCAGTGCAGATTTGAGAAAGAGAAAACTTCAAGTTAGGGACATCAGGCAGAGTATGCATCACCTCCCCAGACAGTATAATTAACATAAATGGGGCCATTCGTTGCCATTTTCATCATTTTGAGCCAGTGTTCCTTCCCCTTTTATTACAGTTGGTCCTACAAATGAAACCTACTTCTTCCAGTATAGACTCCATCCCCACTAAATTTCTTAGAGGGTTTTAACACTGTTGGCTTCACCATTTTATCTATTATTAATAGTTATATAGCATACAGTGTTGCCCCTCTGCTTTTAAACATAGTCCTCCAACCTCTTTCAGAATCAAACGTATTTGCCAAGTATGTCGGAAATGTGTAAGGAATTAGTCTCCAGTAGTTGGGACTGCTCGAGTATGACGTACATGACGACAACAGAGAGTCAATTGTGACAAATACATTGTGGGACAATGGGGATCAGGGACACTGGACTGGGTTGGTTTCACGACTACCTTTTAGAACGAACATTAGCCGTCACCAAAAACAATCATTGCTAATCCAGCACTGCACTCTTTTCACTGCCATGTAGACAACACACATATATACCTTCCTTGAGACTAGAGGGCACTTGAAGCCTCGCTTAAAAAAAAGCCTCACTGACACCAGTTACGGGATAGCACAAAATCTTCTACTGTATAACTCAAAATCTGAAATCATTCTCTTCAACATGCAGAACTCCACCAACATCATTAAATCCAACTTTGTTTATTTTCCCCCCAAGAAAATATCACTCACACAAGCAGTAACCTCTGGGTCAATTTTGATTCAGATTTGACCTTCACGAGCTTGATCAATAAAGTCGTCCCGTCATGCTTCTTCCATATATGTATGTACAATAGCAAAATAAAACCAATCATCACTAAAGTCGTCTGTGAATTCATGCACTCATTTTCTCCAGTCGAGACTATTGCTATTCACTCCTCTCCGGTTTTAATCAGAAATCACTCTCTCACCTCCAGTTAGTTCAGATTGCAGCAGGTAAGCGGCACCACTTAACCCCAGTTTTAGCATCTTTTCGTTGGATTTACTTTTTTTCCTGTTTTTTTTCATGATGTACAAAGTTATTATTATTTTGGGTGATACTTTGATACCACAGATGTTTAGATACTCACTCATACCTGTTCCATTCCAGGCCTAGCTTTGTGAAACAGCGTCCTGGTCTCGATGTGTTCTGGTACCAGTTTGCACCCGATGTCCTGGATCTCAGCCCAACGATGCAGAATCTTCAGAGACAAGTGCTCGTAGGATTCTATCGGTTCGTCGTCTGGTATGTATGCACACATGAGGATCATCATTGGGAGTTGGAATCATACTCAATACCAGGAACTGCAGTGTCCACCTTCATGCATAAAGAGCGTCTTGCCGGTGAAGACTTTGTTGCCCACGGTGATACGTCCTGGCCTGAAGTGAGGACCATCCACGTCATTTTCCCTGCAGAGTTTTGCCAGCAGCTCAGATGGCTTCAGACAGTCTCTCCATGCATTATAACCATCACTAGGGCACACAATCAGCAAGTACAGACGGGATGTGGGATGTTGTCAACTTTGATTGAACACCCTTTTTGCTCTTCGAGAATAGTCATACTGATATCAGAATGTCATATATGGACTCGCTGCATAATAATAGACAGATTGAGCCCGACAGTCGTACATTGTTGGCTTTCATTTTGAATATCTACTGTACAAAGTCACTCACAAATGTGACAATTATGAATCACGTGGTGACGTAAAAAGCAGCTGCAGGAAAAGCCATCCAGTCATCAAGTTGTTCAGTTTGAGTTGAGAAAATAGAATGCTCTACTTTTTTGTTTGTGGAGGGTACCAAAATATGTATACCATAAAACGCTTCAGTTTTTACCACCTATCACCTGGAGGGCTCATCAGGTGAAACAGAATTGACAATCACTTTGAGATTTATAGAAATACATTTCTTCAATCATTGTTGATTATTGTGAAGAATCACTGAAGTGATCAGTCTTCACATACTGTAGATTTAGCTTCATTCTAATTAATTAATATAATTACAGGTAATTTGAGATAATTAATTAGTTCAGAAGTGTGTATCAAACGAGTAGACCACATTAAATCAATGACCAAGACGTACCTGTTTTAAAAATCTTAGTGATCCCTAATCTAAACGGTAGAGCTAGACCCTCTGCATTATATTGATGAGTAAATGTGTTTATTGTCACCTCTTTTAATGCTGGCCCTCTAACTCTAAACCTTTCCTTACACTAAAACCACAGACTTGGTAAGGTTTTACTGTTCAAACCCATACTGTGACAAGCAGCACCTAACCGGAACAGTAGGATGGGATTGTTACAACTCACAGGCTATACTCAGAAGGGAGTCCGCAGGTGGCTCTGTGTCGGCTGTAGAAGCGGTTCTCCAAGTCAATCCGGGTCTCTCCTATCAGGTCGTCCCCTCCCACCATGTCATAGTCATAGATGAACACCGATAGTAGAGATTCTTGAGGAAATGTCGCCTGCATCTCAAATGACCTGGAGGAAAACAGAAGATATCACCCAGGGGGTACTTTTGATAACAAAACTATGAAGGGGGAAACTTGCAACCTTCCAAAGACAGGGTTGAGCTGTTTAGGGATGTAGTTGTCACGGTCTTTAATTTCATTTTTGCCTAGCTGAATAACGACATAAGGGTCCGCCTTTCCGTCCGGGTCAGCTGGGTGCAGATTTGATGCCTTCAGGAACAGCACAATGAAGAATACACTAGTCAGACAATCAGGAGATTGATCATAACAAATCACAGCATAGCAGAACTTACAGAGACGATGTAAACCCGAATAAGGACTTCAACTGGTGTGTTCTGCGGAATCCCTCTATTGACTCTGAGGTGGCCATCGTCTTCTTCCCGCTCCCCTTCCTCATCTTCAGTGAGCTTATACAAGCAGAATCGCCCCTAAAGAAACTCACATTGTGGACAAGAGCAAATCTGATCGTACTTCTGATTTGTCCCAATGGTTTTACCTTAAACTTGCCGATGAACCTCTCCTCTGTCGAATCCTCTTCTTCACTGGCCTTCCCACGGAACAGCTCGTATGTGTTGACCCATTTGTCAAATGGTCCAAACTCTGCCTCCAGCTCCTTGTTGTATAGCTTTAGAGCCCAAGGTTATGAGGTTTAAAGAAAGTAGCCATGAGACAGAAATGTGATTATTATTCCAACAAAGCGATAAGGTTATGATTCATGGTCAGACATTTCAAAGCATTAAAACCAATCCATCCATCCATCCATCCATCCATCCTTCCATCAATCCATCCATCCATCCATCCAACCATCCATCCATCCATCCATCCACTTTTCTCTCCCATTTACCCTCACCCACCGCAGATGTGCTGGAGCCTATCAGCAACTGAGGCCAGGAGGCGGGGTGCACCCTGAACTGGTTGCCAGTTTCCAATATCAGAACACAGAGACAAAAAAACATTTGCACTGACATTCACACCTACGGGCAATTTAGAGTTTTCAGTATAACCGACCATGTACGTTTTCGGGATGCATGAGGAAATGAGTACCTGGAGAAAATCCATGCTTGGCACAGGGAGAACAAACACACTTCACACAGCCGAGACCGCGATTTGAACACAAGTCTTCAAAACTGTGAGGCAGATGTGCTAACCACTTCTTAACCGTGCAACCAGTATGATATAGTATCACTGTTTCATAACCATTCAAACACCATTAATGTTGACATCCATTTCAAAATAATTTTGGATTTTACAAGCAGTTAAAGACTTTCTTTGAGCCTTCTTCTTTCTCACATCATTTAGAAGAAGAATTCTTTGCTTTTTATGTATTTTGGGTTTTATGATTATGCGTACCTGCAGCGTGGCCAGTTTGATGGGCAGAGTTAGATTCAGGTTCTGTTCCGGCATTCCCTTTTCCTTCTGTTTCGTTTTCTTGTTGTCATCTGATGAGCTGCTCACTGTCAGATCAAAAGTACATATAAGGTTTTGAGAAACGAATAGACAGAAAAAAAAAACACTGCTCCTATCAGGGAAAACAAGCAAGTCACAACAGAACCCGACCAAAATTCAATCTAACAACCTCAACCAGCCAAGACCTAGTTAAAGTATCTACACGCTGATACCACAATTTCTCATTTCTATGTTTTTCCTTACCTAAAGAGCCTATTCCATCGCTGAGCAAGATGTGGTATGGCAAAGCTGTAATACACAACAATGCTATGTGGGTATGAGGCAGATGATTGTGAAAACCTTCCACCAGTTTTATATTATTCAGTTTCAAACCATTGAAAACTTAATGCAAACAAGGTGGACTATTAGAGGCAACAAATGTAAATTATGAGATAAAAAGATCCCAAAAACAGAACTGGGTGGCACACCAACCATTCAGTCTTTTGGTTTGTGTCAACGTTTAATCTATATTTATTTCTGCAAAGTTTACCAACTCACTGAATGTCACCCATTTGAATACGAATAGATGTGCAATATCAACTGGTAGAAACCCCAGTGTCCTTACACCTTCATTTGTGATGATAGTCCTGAACTTGAGCATGGCACCAGACCCCCTGATTGAAAATTTGGGAATGTGCAACACTCAAAGCGTTTTCAAGGTGACATTTTTTTCATTTGTATCCGCCTGGACTGCACTATGTCTAGGGCCTCATTCTCCACGAGGGGCCACATTTTTCACAAGGTAAGGTGCATTTGCTTTATGTGCAATGGAGGTGCATGCAGTATGTACTCCCATGAGATGCTGCGTGCTGCACGAGAGTACCAAATAAGCACGAGGGAGAGAGCCAATCGTAGCTGCAATGACAGCATTCATAATCTGACCAATCAGAGAAATCTTGAAAGCAGCTCTGGCCGACACTTGTAGATTGCATAGCTAAGAGTTGACATGTAAAAAGATGTCACTTGAAGATGGGTATGGTGTTTAATTAAAAATTTTGGCTGAGCATAAAGGCCCTCTGAGGAAAACTGTAATTACAGTGTGGCCAGTGACCAAAATTAATTTGACACCCCTGACCCATAGCTTCAATTGTATCTTTTTGCAGTATAGGACGGTGTTTGAGGAGCATGTCTGCACCATGGTTTGGAGGCTCTGGGTTTCAGTTTTGGCCCCCTGCCCTTTCCGTGTGGAGGTTGTGTCTTCTCCTGCTACGCAAGCCTGTGGCTCCCTTTTCATCCAACGACGAGTAGCGGTGGAAGTCCTGCTACAAAGGGTGGGGTAGCAATAGGCTGCCCTGGTCTCAAACCGGTAAAGAATTCAGCCGATCCGCGCTTGAGCATGTTAGGTAAAGGAGCGCCACTGTTGGGACTGCTGGTCTTGGTGCTGATCAGAGCATGGCTCCTCCTCACTGGGCAGTCTGGGACTGTACGTGTTCGTCACTGGATCTATGGACATGGATCATCATGAACCAAGGACAATCCCACCTCTGCAATGGACGCCAACACCTGGTACTCGTATGTGAAGATGGTGACCCTACGTGCACAACCAATGACAGATCAACAAGTGTTGTGAAGCTGGAACTCCTCAGACGCCCCGCCGTGAAGAGAAGTCGGCACCCCAGCAGCAGCGACGAGTCCGGCAATGCCAGCAATTCCACCTGGTGGTCCCAGACTTCATCCCAGTCCAGCAGAGGATGCAGACAGAAACCATCTCAGGTCTTCAAGATGGACCTGATCACCACCATGAAGGTGCACAACTCGTATCAGCTCAACGCGGGGGATTACTACGTCCTGGAAGATCCATGGAGGCAGGAGCGGGAAAAAGGGTGTCCGGGTGCCCGTAATCCCGCAGTCCATCCTGGAGCCCGCAGCCCAGGTGCTAACCAACAAAAACAAGGATGGAATGTTCGTCAGGCCCAAGAAGCTGAGCCACACATCAGCCACCCTGGCCCTCGGTTGCCCTCTAAACTGCACAACTGCGCAGTTGCGTACTTGTCGCACAGTCTCAGCGCAGATGAAAACAGATCCAGCGCAGTGAACTACAGCATGATGTCTCTTTTTTTTTTTTCCCCTTAAACACTGCAGCAGCACACTGCCTCTCATAACGTGCTGCTGCTCAGCCACACCGGGCCACAAACTCTACTTGCTACTTTACCTGACCCCGGCCACCTCTGCTATTAAGGGGTACACTCATAATTACAAACACGGCCCGTCGAGCAAAGAGTTAAACATGCTGCTTACGTTTACGCTCGATAATAATGGTAAAAGTAAAAAAGAAAAAAAAATAAATGTTGTTGCTTTAATGAATGTCGGAGTATGTGAATAATGCAGAAAAAGTGGTCAAACTGGACGAGATTTTCTCTGTTTTGAGTGAAAAGGTCTGGTCTGAAGCCAAAGTAGAAAGTACAGGATGAGATGCTGTGTAATGTTAAAATTCCACCTTGGCACAGCCTGATCGAGGATGAAAGCACAGATGATAAAAAGCTAATTCTGTATTTTAAATATAGGAGCCAACATAACAACCTTAAAACTGTTTTGGAGCATCAATCAACTTTCAACATGCATTGTGAAGAATATTCTGCAAGCAATAATTCAGTTTTACACCAAGAAAAAAAGATGGGAATATTATTGTGGGTTAAAAAAAATGAAACGAAGTTGGAAGCAACATTTTAAATTTATAGTTCATAGTTGGCTTGGTTTGGTTAGCAATGTATTTTGTTTGTTGACATTTTCAGTGTAAGTTTGCAAAAACCCAAATTTTTTCTTAAAAATGTTCTGATGGGAATGTAATCTGAACCTTTTAATGAGCCTTGTACATTACAAGCCTTGTACACTGATTGACCACAGCGCATATATCGGATGTTGCTCACAGTGGTCAAAAGGAGAGCTCACAGCCTTAGTGTGTTTGCTCAGACATGTAAAAAATTTGCGCGAACAGTGGCGGAGGGCATGTGTCGCTACGACCTCAACGAGGAAGACATCACCTGGCTGCAGGTTGTCAATGAGGAGTTTGCAAGGTTGGCGCTTCCATCACTGGATGAATTCGCCATGGAGCAGGCCTTTGAGGAGTTTGAAGAGGGTGGTCGTGACAACATGACACACACTACCAAGACACAGGAGGGCCTGTGCATCAAGAATGACAAAGACGTGGTGTGCGACATGTGCCAGTTCCCCTCGGGAGAGGACAACACCAAGATGCTGTTCTGCAACAAGTGCAACATCTGCGTCCACCTGGCATGTTACAGCATACAAAAACTTCCAAAGAGCAGCTGGTTGTGTCGGATATACGCCATAGGTATCCTGCCAATGTGCCAGTTGTGCCCGAAGAAGAGCGATGCTATGAAGCCCACCTGCAGTGGAACCAAGTGGGTCCATGTCAGCTGGGCCTTGTGGATCCTAGAGGTGAGCAATGGGAACTGGAGAAGATGGAGTCCCTCACCAATGTGTCGCACATTCCCTGCAACAGGTGGGCACTCAGCTGCTGCCTGTGTAAAGAAAAAATGGGAGCCTGCATCCAGTGCGGCGCCAAAAACTGCCGCATTGCCTTACACGTGACTTGCGGCCTCCACTCCGAGCTGGAGATGACCATCACCCAGGACGATGAAGTCAAGTACAAATCCTACTGCCCCAAGCACTTGGGCCTTAAGGGCAGGGACTCTGGGGAGCGGGACTCCAGCGCTGAGGTAGAAAATGAGGAAAGCGTCG
The DNA here is from genome assembly GCF_019802595.1 of Syngnathoides biaculeatus. NCBI lineage: Eukaryota > Metazoa > Chordata > Actinopteri > Syngnathiformes > Syngnathidae > Syngnathoides > Syngnathoides biaculeatus. Next base: position 5,794,689 of record NC_084653.1, on the reverse strand, counting down.
GGAGCAAGAAGGGCAAACTGAGAGGAAGGGTTACAGGGGTCAAAGAAGAGGACACAGCCACCCCTGGCCTCATCCCTTTTGCCTCGTCATCCCCCTCGTCCTTGTGTCTTGTTTGTCAATGTGACTTACAGGAAAAGAGTGTCAATGTCCGCAAGACGAAATTGCAAGAAATGGAGGAGGTCTTCTACCAGTTGGTGGACGCCGAGGAAGTGGGCCGTCACCTCAAGATGGTGCCTGAGACAGTTGACTTCCTGTACCAGTACTGGAAGCTGTTTTCAAGACAATGAGTTCAATCTCAATTGGAGTGGAGCCCCATGCAAGATATCACCTTGTGGGGTCTCAATGATCCTTAAGAAGGTGAGGAATCAGCCCAGGACTACATGACAGGACTTGCTCAATGACCTGAAAAGAGCTGGGACCAAAATTTCCAAGGTGACTGTTGGTATTACACTAAGAAGTCATGGTTTGAAATCATGTACGGCACGGAAGTTTGTCACTGACCATTTGGATGATACAGAGGGAGAAAGGTTTGTGGTCAGATGAGGCCAAAATTGAACTTTTTTGTCATAATTCCACTAACCGTGTTTGGAGTAAGACGAATGATGAGTTCCATCCCAAGAACACCATCCCAACTGTGAAGCATGGGGGGTGGTAGCATCATGCTTTGAGGGTGTTCTTCTGGACATGGAACAGGACGACTGCACTGTATGAAGAAGAGGATGACCGCGGCCGTGTATTGTGAGATTTGGGGGAACAACCTCTTTCCCTTAGTCAGAGCATTGAAGATGGGTCATGGCTGGGTCTTTCAACATGACAATGACCCGGAGCACACAGCCAGAAAAACCAAGGAATGGCTCCGCGAGAAGCATATGAAGGTTCTGGTGTGGCCTAGGCAGTCTCCAGACCTAAACCCAATAGAATATCTTTGGAGGGAGCCTAAACTCCGTGTTTCTCAGCGACAGCCCAGAAAGCTGTCTGATCTAGAGAAGATCTGTGTGGAGGAGTGGGCCAAAATCCCTCTGCAGTGTGTGCAAACCTTGGTGAACAACTACAGGAAACCTTTGAGCTCTGTAATTGCAAACAAAGGCTTCTTCTTTTTCTTTCAGCTTGTTTAAGTACTTATTTGCAGCTGTATCACACAAATAAATCGTTAAAAAAAATTATACATTGTGATTTCTGGATTTTTCTCTTTAGATTATCTCTCTCACAGTAGACATGCACCTATGATGGAAATTTCAGACCCTACATGATTTCTAAGTGGGAGAACAAGCAATATAGCAGGATGTTGAAATACTTATTTTCTTCACTGTAAGTAAACAAAAAGAAGCTACAAGGGGACACGAGTTGGAATTGGTTGGAAGCAGGGAGAGGCCCTGTCGCTCCCCTTGCAGCAAGTAAAACTTGAAACCTTGTCTGTTCGCCTTTTTAATTGAAAGTCAGGCTCTTAAACCTGACAGTAAAAGATAAAGGGACACGTGGTTGTGCTAAAGCATTTACGATCGAGAGTGATGGCACCTCTGACTCCTCCACACGGGACGAACGAGTGACCCCCATAAACACCAGGTGCGTGACATGAGGTAACCTCTGGGACAATCTGTCGGTTTTTGTGGGAATTCTTCTTTTCCTTTCAGCTTATCCCGTTAGGGGTTGCCACAGCATGTAATCTTAGATGAACGCATATTTGTTTGGCACAGTTTTACGGCGGATGCCCTTCCTGATGCAACCCCTCTGCATTTAGCCGGGCATCATAAATGTTATTGTTTATCCATCAATCTTCATAGGAAGCCTTCAATCCTTTGTACATTAAAGACCCATATGACATTAGGGGACATGAATCACCTTTTGACATAAGCAGCACATTCGATTTCTCATGAAGCGTGGCAAAAATACCAGTTGATAGTTGTATATAAGAACTACCCAATAAAGTTTTGGGGTATTTTGTGCAATTGTGCAGATCCACCCATCCATGTTCTTAGCCGCTTATCCTCACGAGGGTCACAGGAGTGCTGGAGCCTATCCCAGCTGTCAACGGGCAGGAGGCGGGTTACACCCTGAACTGGTTGCCAGCCAATCGCAGGGCACAGGGAGACAAACAGCCGCACTCACAATCACACCTAGGGGCAATTTAGAGTGTCAATTTAATGTTGCGTGTGTTTGGGATTGTGCAATTGTGCAGATATTTGATTTTAACTCTATTTTCATATGCAGTTTAACAACAGTTTCTTAATATGATGCTTAAAATAAAATTTCGCTTAGGGCCCCAATTTGGTAAGGGGGGGCCCTGGTAGTCACCATTTCTGGATATTATTCACTTTGAATCTCAACAGTGCCTTCTAAGATTTCCAGTGGTCATGCAAGTACTCAGAACATACACGGTGACTTCCAGAAAACCTGTTTTTCTATCCCTCCACTCAGAGAGAAAGTTCTTATACTTGAGACTTCAAAAGATGAGCCAATCTACAATTGAGTAACAGAAGTATATTTCATTGGACTGTGGTTCAAATCCCAGCCCTAGCTGTGTGGAGAGAGAGAGAGAGAGAGAGAGAGAGAGAGAGAGAGAGAGAGAGATTGCTCGTGGACCCACGTCATAAATTGCCATATTGCCGGTCAAACAAAGCATTATTCAATGCTAAGTCGGTTGGAGATGACGCGAAAATATGCCCAGAGTCTTGCCCGAAACCGTTAAACTTAGAAAGTGATAATAAACGAAGGTACGTGGTAAAGTTAGATGAACTCGGCATAGAGGACCCGTATTTAATGCCGAAGTTGATGTTTTAGCCGATAAGAAATTGAACTGTTAATTGCCTTGCGCTTGCCTTGGACAACTGGACATACACATGTATCTGGTAAGTAAGTCATCGAGATTTACACGGAAAAGTTTGAAAGCGTATAAAAGTCTGGACGCACATGAATACTTCGTTGCTGGATCTGTTCTCATCAGGAATAAATCCCACATAGTGATGGTTTTGACGGCTTGTTGAACATGGAAGTGTGCTCAGCGACACGTTAACCTGTGCGGGAATCCATCGATCTTTTCAGCTAGTATTCAATACAAATAACAATATTTAAATAAATGACCCCGGTTTTACACAAACTCACATTCATTAACTATGATTGAAAAAAAGATGACGGTTAACGGCTCGTGAACACCGAAGTGTGTTCGGCGACACGTTAACCTTTTCTGGAATCCATCGATCTTTTCCACTAGTATTCAATACAAATACCAATATTTAAATAAATGACCCCTGGTTTTACACAAACTCTCATTCATTAACTATGATTTAAAAAAAAAAAAGAGGACGGCGTCGTCTCCATGGAACGTACATGGAAGTGATTGCGGGCACACTTAACCTCCATAAATCTCTGCGACAGACATTTTTTTTTAATACGCATTGTTCTCAAATGAGCCAACTTGGCATTATAAATACTTTTTGGTAATTTGAGATTGAGAAGAATAATTCCTACCTGAAATGAAGTGATCACTACACAGGTGTATGTGTATTTTGGTTGGGCACCATCCATCCTGTTTAATTGCCGAAATCCATCGATATTTTCTGGTCTTTTCAGCTGGTATTCCATAGAATGATCTCTTTGAATATCTGTCTCATGTGTTGTGACAACCAACAGCACTGCACGTCTCGGGTATTGTAAATATTCTCCTTGGGTTCAATGTCTCCCACAATGTTGAGCAGCTGTGTTTGACCGGCAATATGGCGCGGTGAAAATGGTCTCTCTCTCTCTCTCTCTCTATATATATATATATATATATATATATACATATATATATGCGTGTGTGTGTGTGTGAAAAAGTATTTTCCACCCTGATAATGTTTTTTCACATCACACACAAAGGTTTCAAATCACCAAATTAATTTTAATATCACTGAGACAACAATACAAAATGCAGTTTGCAAATGAAAATTACATTTATTAAGGCACAAAAACTTCTTTCTTTCTGACCCTCTGTGAAAAAGTTGTGAAAGACTTGTTAAATCACAAAGTCACTGACTAACCACAAATATGGAAAAGGTGAAAAGAAAAGCTGATGATGGAAAAGATGGTGGTGAAAAGAATACAAACGCTCATCTCACATTTACCAAAAAAAGATCTTGATGATCCTCAAGACCAGGGGTCACTAATCTTTTTGAGGCTACTTTGTGAGCACCGATCATATGAGGGGCTATATGACGTTTTTGCGGCAAACTTCCAAAATAACAAAACTTTATATTATATGACATTATTTCAAAAATGTAATAGATGTTAGCAAGTAAGATTCATAATTTTAATTTGTGACCTGGGCTATGTTTACAACATGCCTCGTGGGGGCCTTAAGTGGTCCTCGCGAGTGATCACGTGCCTGCGGACACTGCATTCGTAACCCCTTCTCAAGACTTTTGGAGAAACATTCTGTGGACTGATGAGTTGGAAGGTGTGTCACCCATTATATCTGGTGTAAAAATGGCACCCATTTGATTTAAAGAACATTATGCCAACAGTGAAGCATGGGGCTGGCAGTGTGATGGTCTGGGGCTGCTTTGCTACCTCAGGACCAGAAGAACCTGCTGTGATTGATGGAACAATGAATTCTGCTGTGTACCAGAAACACCTGAAGGAGATCATCTGGCCATCAGTTCATGGCCTCAAGCTTAAGCACTTTTGGATTATCCCGCAAGGCAATGATTCGAAACACACTGGCTCGTCCACCTCCAAATTGCTAAAAAAAAAATCTAAATTAAGGTTTTTGAGTAGCCAAGTCAAAGTCTGGATTTAAATCCAATTGAGATACAGTAGTGTGACTTTAAAGGTCAAGTGTCATGAAATGGATGATTTTTAGTATGTTGTTAATGAAAAAGAGGCAACCGGAATGAACCCATCCGTTTTTTCACCACTAAACGATGATTTTGACATATATGGCTTTATGTAACTCCCGCCATGAAAATCCTCTTGAGGGATTTGTTTTTGAGAAAAAGCAGGAAGTGACGTTAACAGCAGCTTTGCACTCAGGCTGGCTTGTCTGTTTATACTAGTTTTACCTGCTAGAAGGTAGCTCTTTGTTCCTTTGTGGTAGCCAAAATGCCACCTCGTTGTATTGCTGGATATTCTTCGAACACTCAGGAAGATGGATTTACTCTTCATACTTTTCAAAAAGACCTGGTTCGTCGTGAAAAATTGATTGCACAGGTGCAAAGGACAAGAGCTTCGTGGGCTCCAAATGTATAGAGCTACTAAAAAAAACAATAGTTCGGTGGGGGGGACGCAATCCTCTCATAATGTAACAAAAGATCCATGTACGTAAGTCAGGGGTACTAAATGTGTCGATGTGCGTGTCGGATGGCTTCCACGCAGCAGCCGCGGAAGGACAGCCTCCGCACGACCTTGTGGACCGCTGTCGACCTTGTGATAGCGGGAGTTGGCAATGTCCTCTCGAGAGGGCAGAGAGCAGCCAGTGATCTGGGCATGACAGTGGAGCTTTAAACGGGCACTTTATGCTAGAAAACTCTCCAATATGGCTGAGTTGAAACAATTCTGCAAAGACGAGTGGTACAAAATTGCTCCAGAGCGATGTGAATGACTCACGACGATTATTGCAAACACTTGATTTCAGTTATTGCTGCCAAAGGTGGCATAACCTGTTTTTAGGTTCAAGGGGCAATTACTTTTTCACAGAGGGTCAGCAAGTTTAGATTTTTTTTGGGTACCTTAATAAATTGAATTGTTATTTGAAAAGTGGATTTTGTATTTCCTTGGGTTGTCTCAGAGGGATATTAAAATTGGTTTGATTATTCCAAACTTTTGTGATACATATGTAAAAAAAAAAAATGAAATCAGGAAGGGGCAATACTTTTCTATGGTACAGTATACAGTATATTGACACATATATGTTCTAAGTTCTTTAGCTGCTTACCATTTTCAAAGACTTGTGGAAATGGAGATCCTTCTTTCTGCTTAGTCTGTAATGAAAACACGTTTTAAAAATGTTTATTTAATCTGAGGATTTCAAACAAATGCAGTTGTAGCAAACTTGGCCCAAACTCTGGTCACACATTAACTCTCCATGGCTTGATAAACAGCATTCTTCAAAGTGGCTTTGTTATGAGACCACCCCAAGAAGACGTCAAGTGAATCCTTAACTAATTTAAACCTATGCTCCAAGTTAAAACTCCCAAGCATCAAAGGCCCCGAGATTTTTCCATCCGACCACCTCTCTTTGAATAGGAACAATTGCTTGGAAAAGGCAACACCCACTGACATCAAGAGGAACTGTAAAGTCGAACTGGGGGCCTAGCATTTGATGTTTCACCAAAGGAAAACACCTGTTTTGATCATGTACAAACTCTGCCGAATTATTCCAAATGTAAACTTTGAAGTCTGTGCCAATGTGTCAACTTTACAAACCCAGCAGCAATAGTTTGAAAACTGTTTGTCTTGATTGGACTCCAAATAGCATAAAATGTGATTTGAACCCCAAGCAGTTGATCTGCCAAGACTTAAAGTGCAACTGACACCTAAAACATAAAACTTTATTTTGTTAACCCCAAAAAAAAAAAATAATAATCCGCAATGGTCTCATCCGTTTGTTCACATCACGTCAGAATGTTGCCGTATATCTATTTTTTTTTCATCTCCCCCATGAAAAGTCTCTTGAGGGTTTTGTGTTGAAGAAGAATCAGGAAGTGATGTTTTTTTATGGACACCTACAGTGGCGGGGTCGGGTGTTTATACCTATTGTACCGGATAGAAATCAGCTGTTTTTTCTGCATGTTGGCAAAAATGACGGTTCGTTGTATTACAGAATTTTAAGTACAGACAGACATCCAATTTGCTTGACCTAGGTGTAAAGTGATTACAAAGTTGAGGTTATTTTATATTAATATATAATTTTTAAACTTATGTTTTGGGTCAAAATTCTAAACTAAATTGAACCTGGTTGTTCTGGTCAAGTCGAGGTTTCTCTGTCCCTCTCCGACTCCCTCCAAGGTCACTTAACCCCTCACTCTCGCCTTCTCCTGCTCTCTTGTGCTTTTCCTCTTTTTTGTTTCCTGCATTTGCTTCCCAACAATGGGGCGGCTGTGGGTCACCCCTCTCCTTTCTTGTGTCCAGGCACATGGCTCGGGAACCGAGAAGGTCAGGATGGGAACAGACTTGGCTTCCCATCTTATACGTGGGCCACCGCGAAGTGATCAAAGCAGGTGTTACTAAGGTACTAGGTAAACTTCCAGCCAATCGTGATCACTCTGAAATTGTTAGCGAGCCCCTAAAAAGGGAGGAAGAGAGATGGTCATATTCTCCCAACAAGGCGTGACAATTTTTCTACTTCCACCACTGTTTTTGCTTTATTTTTCAACATTTTTTTTCTTCAATCCAACTTGTCTCTATGCTTCTGAGACGCGCCATGAGAGACAACTCCCAGAATCCAGCATGTTCAAGGATGAAGTGCAGACCCAGGATGACTGCATCATCTGCAGACTTGTTAGGTGATAGGCAAACTACAGTGGTTCCACCCGGGGACCTGTGATACTCCTGAGGTGGTCCAGCACAATGCATTCAAATGACCTTCAAGAACAAAGATATCAAGGCAACAGGCCTGTAGTCATTCAGACCTGAGATTGTGAGGTTTCTTGGGGACCGGGATGATGGTTGAGCATTTGAAGTATGTTGGTAGTCTGCACAGTTGTGGAGATCTGCTGAAGATCTTTGTGAAGACTGGAGCAAGTTGGTCTGCCCAGACTTTGAGGCAATATGGGGACACAAGGTCTCAGCCCACCACTTTGTTAATATTTTGCTGTTTGAAGATGTGCCTCACCTCCTGTTTGTGAATGGTCATAGGAGAAATCAGCGATGTTTATGTAGTCGGTGATACGACTTGGTGGATGTGTGGAGGAAAGGTTTCCTTTTCAAATCTGCAGTAAAAGGTGTTCAGGTCGATGGTTAGCCCACTATTGTTTTCTATGGATTGTCGCTTGTAATCGGTTAGTGATTGTAAACCATGCCAGACTGATTTTGTGTCGTTGCCGCCAAACTGTTTTTCCATCATTGCTGCATAATCCTACCTGTTAAAAGCTCATGTTTTCAACTTTAGTCCAATGCACGATGTTCTATTTCCCTTGTCATACTATTCTCTTTCTTTCACTATTGTTAGTGTGATTTTCTTTCTTTATTCAGACCCATTTTTTGTGTTTTCCTCTAGATCCCTTGTAGATGTCTTTAAATTTACTATGAAATTCTACTCTTGGTTGTGTTTAGTGTGTGCTCAGAGTTTGAGCAAGCCCCTGTCATGTAGAACTCAAAATTTTGTAAAATCTAGCAACCTTTATACTACAAGACTAATAAGGTTTATCGTCACTTCCCCTAAATTTCATACACATTAAAAGTAACGTGGTGACCCTTTACGAGACAGTTAGTCTGATGTTAAAGATTAAAGCCTTAATTGAACTAACCTGTAAGTGAACGTGGGTGTTTACTTTCTTTCATATATTTTTCCAAATTAATTATTTCTTTAGTCAACGCTCATCTACGGTACAGGAAATAGTTCATATCAACTGAAAAAAAGAAATTTACAGGCAGCCACCGGGAGAGTTACCAAACATACTTTAACACAGCCTAAGCAATCCCTAGTACAGTAGTAACAGAGAACGTAGATTCATCCTACATAATTCAAGTATGGCTGCCACATCTTGCAAAACTGATCCCCTACGTGGTGTGAAATCTTTGAAAGATATTCCAGAGGAATCAATTCTATTGAGTTCTAATACAAGCCTTGAAAGAGAACAGTCATTGTTGTTGACCCATTGTAACAATACTGTACATTTTTCCTCTCTGCAAAAGTAAGAATGTTATGTATATTGCTGCCAGTTACAGTGAGTACTGTAAACATTTTCTTAGGTGGCCATGTCTAAATGCACACCTAATATGTTTTTCCCATTTCACCCAGTATTTCAGACCAATACGCCTCTATCTTATGGCATGATCATAGACAATTAAATAAGGTACTCGTTTAAATTTTGGATTTCTGAAACTCAAGTGTAAACATGAACCTCTCAACAAACCGCCCATATGCTTGTCACTACACAGACCCTTCCCAAATAAATTAATATACCACAATAGAAAAGTTTATTTATTTCCATTATTTTCCATAAAAAAATTAAACTTTCATAAATTATAAATTAATCACCCACAATTTAAACAATTTCAAGTATTCATTTGTTGGTTGTTTTACATAATTTGGGCTTTCAGATCATAAAACCCACAAAATCATGAATTCAAAACTAAATACTGTGATGAAATCACTATTTACCTCTCAGTATTTTTAGAAAAAAGACAGAAATTCGGGTCAAATTAAATCAATCATAACACGGTACGTTCAAAACGATATGTTAATCTTCACTACTTGATTGAAATCCCTTTGGTTTAATCACTGCATCAATGTACTGTGGCATTGCCTGGGAGTTAAGAAAGCCCAGATTTCCTTGATGCCTTGATGCTGTCAGTTCTTGTTTTGGGGTCTGGTGTTTCTCATTTTCCTCCTGAATATATCGCCTAGACTCTCAATGGGGTTTAGATCAAACAAGTTGGCTGACAAGTCTAGCACTGTGATGGCATGGACATCCAACCAGGTTTTGGTGCTTACGGCAGTATGGGCAGGGCCCAAGTCCTGCTGGAAGATGAAATCTGTATCTCCATACAGATCCTCAGCAGAACCATGAAGTCCTTGAAAACATTCTGGTGAACTGTTGTGGTGAGCTTGGATCTAAGAAGCCAGAGTTTACCAACACCTTCACTGGATATTTCAAATCAAATCATGAGTGAGTCTAGATATTTCACACTGCACTTCAAGCAGCTAGGGTTCTGTTCTTCACACGTCTTCCTCCAAACCTTTGGATCTTGATTTCCCGAATGAAAGACACTTTATTTTAATCACAAAAGGTGACCTTGGTCCTTCTTCTTCTCATCCCTGTTGAGACACTTTCTACGAGGTTGGCTCAGGCTTAGAAATGGCTTGACCAGAGGAACATGGCAGCTGTCACCCATCTCCCTGATGCATCAGATTGTGGTGGTTTTTGAAGGTGTGACTCCTGCCTCATTTTGCTCATTTTGTTTTCATGTTCTTTAGCTCTGCTAGAGTCTTGAATCTTCTCTGTTTGCTCATCCATTTAAGTCCACAGTCATTTCTTTTGCTGACAAATGTTGTCATTTAATTTATATGCTTGGACACAGCAGTGAACTCTATGAGCATTTGTGGCTTACCCATTCAATGGGTGGTGGATATGGCCTTCTGGCCGGCTGTCAAGTCCGCAGTTTTACCCATATTGAACCCGACTGGGACAACTGAACCAAACTGAAGCAAGACCTGGGGAAACTTGTGCAGGTGCTTTCAGTTTATTTCATAAGTAGTGTGTGAAATTTGGGCTTTTTTTTTCATTCCAGGTCAATCCTGCCTCGTTTTCCTTCCATGGTAACATGCAGTACATTTTTACATTTACATTTTTGTCACCATAAAAAATACTAAATATCAGTTATCTATGTTAGTCCCTTAGTTAAGTGATGCTTACTTTGATGCTGAGGGGAAATGTTCAAAATAAAATTAAATATAATTACAGTACATCATGGTTTCACTCCTGTTATGATTTCTACTTGCGTCAGCTCCCAGCTCCTACCATCATGGTTTCCACTTCTGTCCATTCCAGGTGACTTTGTTTTCATAATTCCCTCTCCATTTCAATCCCGATGACCTTCACGCCCACTCCTGCCCAACTCCATAATTGATAGTGAAATTCACTCCCATCCCACAAGTATTCCATGGGACACAGTGGGAATCCCAAAAAATAGACGATAATCCTAACTTGGTCATCATTAAAAGTCTTTAATTTTTTCAACAGATTTTTTAAACGAATGTTAAAGTGTCATCAAGGTGTACTGATAATTGCAGTTTGTCCTCTAGTAGTAATGGTAATTAACATATTCCAAGTAGGTACAGCCGTTAAAAAGGAAGTTCAGTGAACCCATGCTATTTGCAAGGCAAAGGGTCCAAGCCCTGCCTTGAATACTGAAAACCTATATTGACACCCCTGAAAAAAAAAGCAGTAGCCCCACAAGATGGTACCAAAGCAAAGTAATACATTCTCATTGCTTTGCTTGAGCCAAAAAACTGTGAATAATATAAATAACAGAGGATAGGTTCACCTCCCCCCCAAAACTGTGAAAAGGTTAATTTGCGACTACTAAACGTTGAATATGCAGGGCTAGGGGGTCAAGGTACCTGTTTCTCCACAGAGGCATAATATTTAGACCACCAATCAATGACGCATTCTGCCGACTCATCTGCGATGGTTCGCTTCCTTCTTTTGCTGGAACGATGGGTGCTCTTTTTGCCACTCTCCTAAAATCCACGCAAACACAAAAATATCATTTAGATCAACATAGACAAGCCGTGACAACTGCCTGTGTTCATTGGGGTCACCTTTCTCTTGATGGGTGCTGTCTTTTCAGGGGTCAATTCCTCAACTGTGATGAGAACATCGGGATTTGCTGATGCAACAGTGGAGCTTGTCTCTGCAGCATCCTGGAGAAGGTCTGTTGGATAAGAAACAAATTATAGTTAAGGATGCCCTCACTGGGTAAAAACATATCTATTGCAATATCATAATTAACTTACAAACTCAAATACGATTTTAAATGAAATGAAAATATAAACAGGTATGGAACAATAACAAAAGTCATTTAGCATTTCGCTAAAATTCAACACACAACCTCGTTGGAAAAGTGGAATATAAATGATCCAACCGGTTCAGGGTGTACCCTGCGTACTGCCCGATGACAGCTGCGATAGAATGCAGTACACCTGCGCCCCTCGTGAGGATAAGAGGCTCAGAAAATGGATGGATGGATAAATGATCCATCCATCCATTGTTCAAGCCGCTCATCCTTAGTGTCGCGGGAGTGCCAGAGTCTATTCCAGCTAACATCGGGCAAAAGGCAAACTACACCCTGAACTGGTCGCCAGTCAGTCAGAGGGCACTTATCAATACCATCACTGAGCAGGAATTGATTCCACGCTGCCCCCACCAAAGCCAGCCATGTGTACCACGACACCATCAGTGACTCCTAATAGAATATGAATGATGATGATCTAAAAACTTGAGTTTTTGGGGTGGCAGAAGTAAATGTATTCACACACGCAGGCACACACCTACAAACACACTCTTGTTTATAAATACATAAAATGATATTAAATAAACAAAAGTAAAATAAATTACAGTATATAAAAACAAAACAGGTATACCTGTATATTATAAAAAAGAGGAAACTCAATAAAAAGATAAACACAAATGATATTCAAAAGTACAAGAAATATAGGTGATCTGAAAAAAAATGAATAAAATAATTTCTATGTATGAAAGACTTAACTTAAGACCTTTAACCAAACTCTGGAACATTACCATCAGCTTTTCGTGGTTGCGGGATGCACGTGACTGCAGTTAGTGTGTGCATCTTTGTGGGCACCCGGGGGGCAATGTATTTGAAGCTCATCAGGTTGTTAATGACATGGTTTCCAACCAGTGTGCTGCGACCAAAAGCCCTCCAGTCCACAACGGTAATGGTGAGTGGAGGGTGGAGGTGCTCGTTCTCTGGTAACTCCTACAAAAGGAGAGAAAATGGAATAATACTGGAAAATGTTTTTTTTTTTTTTTTTTTACAGTAAGCTTAAAAAAAAAACAATGTGGAAAAATTTGAGGAAGAATAGACAAACCAGCTCAATGGTATCAACTTGCGTTGTAAAGTTGGGGTTAGACTTGTATCGCTGAATAACTGAAGACCGCAATGTTTTTCCAGCACATTCTACAAACACCTGCAAACACAATATGGTTTGGTTTACTTTGTTTGTTTTTTAACAGATCATGTTAATTAAAATAATTAATTTTTTGTGTGATTGCGACAGTTCTAGACTTGAAAAACATTTATTATACATATATAGAAAGATAACTATTTCAATAAACAGAAACTAATGTATTTTTAACACGATAAAGATAGGAAGATACCAAATCTAAAAATGTTGATTAAAAAAATTATGACCCCCCCTCCTCGAGCCACCACCTTTTTGTGGTGGAGGGGTTTGTGTGTCCCGATGACGCAAGAAGCTAAGTTGTCTGGGGCTTCATGTCCAAAACCCCTATGACGAGTGCAAAAATTGGATCTCAGTTTCACTTTCCCGGGCGCAGGTCACCGGGGCCCCCCTTTGGAGACAGGCCTGTGAGAGGGGCCATAGGGATCGTGTGCCATGTGACTTGTGTGGTGGCCAAAGGTGATGGCGATCTGATACCTGGCTATAGAACCTAGCTCTAGGGACATGGAATGTCACTTCTTTGGTAGGGATGTTGGTGTATGAGGTCAAGTTGTTCTGACTAGATAAAGTCGGACTCGCGTCTACATAGCGCTTGGACTGTGGCACCACTCCTCCTGAGAGAGGTTTACCCCAGTGGATAAGTGGGTAGCCTCCCTATACCTTCAGGTAGGGGGACGGGTCCTGACTGTTGTTTGTGTCTATGCACGAAACGGCAGTTCAGAGTACCCACCCTTTTTGGAGTACTTAGAGTGAGTGCTGGAGAGCGCCCCCCTGTGGGGACTCCATCATTCTGCTGGGGGATTTCAATGCCTACGTGGGCAATGACAGTGAGACCTGGAAGGGCGTGAGTAGGAACCCCCCCCCCCCCCCCCCCGATCAGAACATGAGTGGTGTTCTGTTACTAGACTTCTGTGCGGATTGTTCATAGCAAACACCATGTTAAGGCATAAGGGTGTTCACGTGTGCATCTGTCACCAGAACACCCTAGGTCCCAGTTCGATGATCGACTTTGTGGTCGTGACATTGGACTTGCGACCGTATGTCTTGGACACTCGGGTGAAGAGAAGGGTAGAGCTGCCAACTGATCACCATCTAGTGGTGAGTTGGCTCCAATGGTGGGGGAAGATGCCAGTCTGATGTGGCAGGCCCAAACGTATTGTGAGGGCCTGCTGGGAATGCATGGCAAATTCCCCAGAAGGAATTTCAACCCCCCTCCCTCTGAAAAACATTTGGTTATGTACTGGGGGTTGCGGGGGACATTGAGTCTGAGTGGATGATATACCACGCCTCCATTGCTGAGGCGACGGACCAGAGCTGTGGCTGTGGTGGACACCAACAGTGAGGAATGCCATCAAGCTGAAGAATGAGTCCTGTAATGCAATTCTGGCCTGTGGAACTCCCGAGGAAGCTGATAGGTACCGGCTGGCCAAGCGAAATGCAGCTTTAGTGGTCATTGAGGCAAAAACCCGGGTGTGGGAGGAGTTCAGTGAGGCCATGGAGAACGAATTCAAGACGGGTTTGAGGAATTCTGGTCCACTGGCCAGCGTCTTATTAGGGGGAACAGTGCACCGTCAACACTGTGTATAGTGGGGATGGGGCACTGCTGATCTCAACTCGGGATGTTGTGAGTTGGTCGGGAGAGTACAATTCCACCGGCACGCCTTCCCATGAGGAAGCTGAGTCTGGGTGCTCTGAGGCGGGCTCTTTTATTTCTGAGGTTGAGGTCACTGAGATGGCAGGGCCCCAGGGGTGGATGAGATTTGCCTGTAGTTCCGAAAGGCTCTGGATGTTGTGGGGCTGTCCTAGTTGACATGCCTCTGCAACATCGCGTGGACATTGGGGACAGTGCCTCTGGATTGGCAGGCTGGGGTGGTGGTCCGCCTTTTTAAGAAGGGGGATCATAGGGTGTGTTCCAACTGTAGGGGTATCACACTCCTCACCCTTCCTGGTAAGGTCTATTCAGGGATGCTGGAGAGGAGGGTCTGTCGGGAAGTCTAATCTCGAATTCAGGAAGAGCAATGTGGTTTTTATCCTGGCCATGGAACAGTGGACCAGCTCTAAACCCTCGGCAGGATCAGTGAGGGTGCGTGTGAGTTCACCCAGCCAGTCTACATGTGTTCAGTGACTTGGAGCAGGCGTTCGACCGTGTCCTTCGGGCAGTTTTGTGGGGGGTTCATCGGGGGAATGGGGTACTGAACCCCCTGATACGGGCTGTTCGGTCCCTGTACGACCGCTGTCATAGTTTGGTCCACATTGCCTGAATCGTTTCCGGTGAGAGTTGGACTCTCCTTCGTCACCGATTCATAACTTGTTCGTAACTTTGATGGACGGTGCACCCGAAGCGTAGAGTGTGTCTGGTTTGGTGGCCTCAGCATTGCACCTCTGCTCTTTGCAGATGATGTGGTTCTGTTGGCATGACTATCAGCACCTCCAAATCTGAGACCATGGTCCTCAGTCGGACAAGGGTGGCCTGGCTACTCCGGGTCAAGGGATGAGATCCTGCCCCAAGTGGAGTTCAAGTATCTTGGGGTCTTGTTCATGAGTGAGGGAAGAATGGAGCGGGAGAACGACAGACAGATCGTTGCAGTGTCTGCGTTGATGCGAACTTTGTATCGGTCCGTTGTTGTAAAGAAGGAGCTAAGTCAAAAGGTGTAGCTCTCAATTTACCAGTCGAGCTATGTTCCGATCCTCAGCTATGGGCACGAGCTGTGGCTTGTGACCGAAAGAGGGTGAGAAGCCCTGTCATCTGGGAGGGGATGAGTGTCACTGCTCCTTCACATTGACAGGAGCCAGATGAGGTGGCTGGGGGAACTAATTCAAATGCCTCCCAGACACCTCCCTGGTGAGGTGTTCCAGGCTTGTCCCTCCGGAAAGAGACCCCGGGGACGACCCATGACACGCTGGAGAGACTATGTCTATCCCTCCGAAAGAGCTGGAAGAAGTGACTGGGAAAGGGAAGTCTGGGTATCCCTGGTGAAGCTACTTCCCCCACAACCCGACCTGGAGATGCGGTATAAAATGGATGGAAAAAATTATTCATGTAAATTTGTACATAGAAAGATGGGCAAGCAGCGTTAACTGTTTGTACCTGAGGGCGATCAACAGAGAGTAACTGAACCTTCTTGAGCTCTCGTAGACCCCAAAATAACACCTGCCAGAGAGATATTTAACACATAGGCACACACACCAATGGTAATACTTGGTTTGGTGGAAAGCAGACTTTGTGTGTACAGAATTAGTTTGAAGAAGCGATTTTTGCCACACACAAAAAAAGGTATTTGGAGGAGAAAACACACGTACCTCTAGTCTGTATGTACTGAGGACAGGTCTGATGTTCTCAGGCACCGTGTATATGCCTCCTTCCTGTTCTTCTAAGGGAGGCAGACTCTCCTCTCCAGACATGGGAATCTACACATGGATCACCAGAACTTGCTATATAGTCTTCATCTGTCAATATTATGGAGAAACTGACCTGCACCAGCTCGAAAGCGGCTAGCAGCTCTCCTCCTGATTGGCTGGCATGGTGTAGTGGGCTGTATTGCAGAATAGGTGGCGTGTAGACCTCCGAGAGCAGGCGAACCTCAGGCAATGCTACCGTAGCCCCCAAATACTCTGCCTTGCCCTACAAGGTGACATTTGTAAAAGAAATCCAACAGACAGTGGTTCTTGAGCTCAGATCTCCTGGCGTTCATGAGCCATAAACTTGTATGTTCACAAATTATTTGTAATAAAATTTGTGAAATCATTTTGGAAAAAAAGATGCATGAAGACACCTACATGCAGTAGTATAAGGACCAATAAAACAAACAACCAATCAATTCCTTCTCTTTACCTTAACTTCAGGCCAATTAAAAGCTTGGATAGAATTGTGACGTACTATCACAGCAGTACAGACCCTTTCCCAAAAATTTGAGTATCATAGAAAAGTTTCTTTTTTTCCATTAATACATTAAAAAAGGAAAGATTGCACAGATTATAGATTAAGGGCCACAATTCAAACAATTTCAAGTATTTATTTATTTTTGCATAATTTGGGTTTCCAGCAATCAGCCTGAAAGTTATGGAATCCCACATTCCCTTGATGGTTCCTGTTACTTGTTCTTTGTTTTTGAGTCTGGTGTGCCTCATCTTCTTTTTGATCATATCTTTTAGATTCTCAGTGGGGTCTAAATCCGAGGAGTTGGCTGGACCAGTCAAGGACTGTGACGGCATGAGCATTAAACCAGGTTTTGGGGCTTCTGCCAGTATGAGGAGCGACCAGGTCCAGCTGGAAGATGACATCTTCATCTCAATACAGATCTGCTTCAGAAGGAATTATGAAGCTCTCTGAAACATTCAGGTATATTGCTGGGGTGACCTTGGATTTAAGAAAGCAGAGTTTACCAACACTTGCACTGGATTTTGCACCCCAAATCATGAGTGACTTGAAATTTCACACTGTCGCTCCTTCAACTTGGGTTCTGTTCTTGACCTATCTTCCCCCAAACCCTTGGACCTTGATTTCCAAATGAAAGACACTTTACTTTCATTGGAAAAGAGAACCTCAGACCACTGGCAAACAGTCCAGTCCTTTTAACACTTAACTTCGTAACATCCAATATATACACTGAGTTTGCCTGATATTTTAGTGAAAAAATACAACCCACCAGGTCAAATGTCAGCACAAATCAGCAAAATGATAAAGTTATTATACATCTGAAACCACCCAGAGAAAACTTCATTGCCTTGTATTACCTTAATTTTATACAGTTGACCAAAAAACTGTAGAGAAAATGGTTCAGTAATTGAAACCATTACGAGGTGTCTTGACTCAAGACTATCTGACTTTTTCAAAACTATTGTGAAGTCAGTGCGAGGTGATTTGGAGCAAATAATAAATTGCTGACTTCAGTCCAGTGAATTTCCTAAAGCTCTTAAAGTAGTTGCTGTTAAGTAGCTTCTAAAAAAACAGAACACTGAACACTTCCATTTCAAATCTCCCTTTCATAATGATGATACTTGAGTAAGTTAATTTTAATCAACTCAGCAATTTATATAATAGAGAACCCAAGGGGTCAAATATGACCCAGTGTAATGAAGGCCCCGCTGCATAAACACAACACACTACGGTTACTATTTTTACCCTTAAAGCCCAACATCTCACATGTATCTGAATTAAATGCATTGTTTTTTGGTAGTTAAGGCCCACAGGGTCATATGTGACCCATTATCTAAACTGGAAGTAAATTAGTAAATTTTGGCAAATAGGATGTTCCTTAGATGCTTATTGATTAATTTAGAAGAGAATTTGGATATCTTGGGTTCTCTAGGGTTAAATTGACTTTTTGACAAATCTCAATCAGGTTTCCAAACTCATCACAGTGCAGAATCTGTGTTTTGAAAAAAATTGACCCAAGGGTATACAGGCTGAACAGGAGGGGTCCAAGAACTGACACACATGCACATGCATCTACGATGAAAATTTCAGACCCCTCCATGATTCCTAAGTGGGAGAACTTGCAATATAGCAGGGTGTTCAAATACTTATTTTCTTCACTGTATATATAGTTGTAATTTTTATTGATATATATGATATGATATATATACATATAAATTTGTCATTTTTATTTTTAAGTGTTTTATTTCTTTGTATTCAAATCCTTTTAATCATACAAAACAGAAAATCTGTACCTCTCCAGGTTGGAGATCTTGCCCCAAGGGGAGCAGTTCAAGTATCTTGGGGTCTTGTTCATGAGTCAGGGAAGAATGGAGCGGGAGATCAACAGGCTGATCAGTGCAGCATCTGCAGTAATTTGGACTTTGTATCGCTTCTTTGTGATGAAGAAGAAGCTAAATTGAAAGGTGAAGTTCTCTATTTTTTTGTCCAACTACATTCCTTCCCTCACCTATGGGTCATGACCAAAAGAGCAAGATTCTAGATACAAGTGGCCAAAATGAGTTTCTGCCTGAGGGTGTCCGGGCTCTCCCTTAGAGGTAGGGTGAGAAGCTTGGTCATCCGGGAGGGGCTCAGAGTAGAGCTGCTGCTCCTCTTAATTGAGAGGACCCAGTTGAGTTGGCTTGGACATCAAATTTGGATGCCTACAGGACGTTCCCTTGATTAGCGGGAAGTCCCACTAGGAGGAGACCCCAGGGACAATCCAGGACGTGCTGAAGAGACTATGTCACTCGGCTGGCCTGGGAATGCCTCGGGAAGCTCTCGGAAAAGCTTCAGGAAGTGGCTGGTGAGAAGTAAGTCTGGGTTACCCTGCTAAAGCTACTGCCCCTGCGACCCGACCTCGGATCAGCGGAAGAAAATGGATGGTACCTAAGCTTGGCTATCTTACCAGTGCATCATCGTCGTACACTTCAACAACAAGTCTCGGTGGTTCCTCCTGGATGTATCGAAGATCCCCACTCAGCACAATCCGGCTCATCTGCAAGCACTGATTCCATGTGGGGCTGAGAGTCTGACTGATCACCTGATGTGCACAGTAAATAAACATGTAAGTATGCTGACTGCTAACAACATAGTTGTAGAATGTAGCTGAATAGCTTGTTTCTTTTATTTACATTGGTGGTCTGGCTGTGTGACAAATATGTAACTCGGGCAAAAGGGTCAGACAGGCCTGAGTTATCAGCAGCAATCAACCCACGTGCTTGATACATGTGACACCTTAAATGGAACTGATGCTGCTCTGCAAACAGATAGACATATCAACACATGCATACAATGATGAATGTGGAAGGAACAGAACAGAAAAAAAATAATTTAATTCAGATTGTACAGATCCACCAAGCACCCCAAACCTGAGTTGTATTTCTTCATGGACATTTTTGCCCCATTAAGATTAATGCATTATCCACAGAGAATTTAAGGACAAGTAAAACAAAAACATCTTAGATCAGCACTGTTTTCTAGATTTGCACTAAAGTGTAATGGTTTGTTTCTTGTCCCATTACCAAAACCTCCATTAAGTGTTTTGTGAAACGGCGATGAACCTCAAGAAAAAACTTCCATGGGAGAGGTAAAAATAAATAAGCTAAATTCAGTAACAATTGTCTAATTACATTTTTAATGTTAGCCTAATAGCACTAGTGTGTTTGCTAAAAAAAATGTGTCTTCTGAAAATGTATAATGTATAATTATAAATGGCAGTTTGGCTAATGGATAGTAATCATAATTACATCAATTATAAAACTGATAGGCAGCATGGCAACCGACTGGTTAGCACATCTGCCTCACAGTTCCGAGAACTAGAGGTTCAGATCTCAACCTGTGTAGAGTTTCCATGTTCTCCCAGTGTCTACGTGGGTTTTCTCCATGTACCCCGGTTTCCTCTCATATACCAAAAACATCCACGGAAAGTTCATTGAAGATTAAATTGCCCATACATGTGAATGTGAGTGTGAATGATTGTTTATATGTGCCCTGCGATTGGTTGGGTACCAGTTCAGGGTGTACCCTGATTCTCGCTCAAAGTTGTCTGGGATAGGCGCCAGCAACCATGAACCTAATGATCAAGGGGATGGATTTCAATGTACAGAAAAGGCATAATTCACTCAAAAATTGTTCACATCCATCCATTTTCTTTGCCGCTTATCCTCACAAGGGTCGCGGAGAGCGCTGGAGCCTATCCCAGCTGTCAACGGGCAGGAGGCAGGGTAAACCGTGAACTGGTTGACAGCCAATCGCTGGGCACATACAGATGAACAACCATTCACACTCACAATCACACCTAGGGGCAATTCGGAGTGTCCAATTAATGTTGCATGTTTTTTTTTGGGATGTGGGAGGAAATCAGAGTGCCCGAAGAAAACCCACACAGGCACGGGGAGAACATGCAAACTACACTCAGGCGGGCCGGGATCGAACCCGGGTCCTCAGAACTCTGAGGCCAACGCTTTACCAGCTGACCCACTGTGCCGCCCAAATTGTTCACAAATCAATCTAAATATGTGGTAGTTAGCAGTTCTCATTTGCTAAGATTACCCTCGAGATGTGTAATCAGCATCTTGCTGTGACATAGCAGCTATGTCATACATGTGAAGTAGATCCCACTTGATTGAACTACACAAAGCTTCTCAACTCACTTCAAGATAGTTCCTTGGGCTGAGCACAAAAAAGCAAGGAGGTGAGTTTTTCAGCAACGAAGAGTACAAGTTCTGAATATGATGTTACTAATAGCTAATATAGATATCAAGTTATGAATTATGTCCAAGTTTGTGTAATGATGCCAATGAAGCAAAAAAAATTAATCTTAAACCGGGGATGGCTGTAGAAATCAGGAAAGGGAGTCATAATAATGCCTCATACCTGTGCACGTCAGGTGAGTGGGGGGGCTGTTGGCGTCAGTACCCCTAGTGGCGGCACTGAAGCCTTCAGGCAAGTCGTCCAGCATGTGAGCAGAATCCACGCAGGATCCAAACCACAAATACATATCAACTTTGGCCTGGACAGAAAATCCTGTCACACGCTTCCCCGGTGGCTGGGAAAATTCACAAAAACGTCATTATTTTTGGCTGAGATTGTTTGATGTTTGTGTCTTGTGTTTTCTACCTTGAGAAAGAGCGTTACTATTTTACCACAATGGACTCCTCGAGCCTCCTGAATGCCGCAGAACATAACATCTCTGGCCGGGAGGCGAGCGTAAGCAACGCGCTTGTTGTTGCTCAACAACCACACAAAGATGTCAGGCACTGTATGTTGAGGCTGCATAATCAAGTAGCACGAGCCAATTAAAACGGGCTCATTTCAGAAAAGAAGTGTAAAGTGAGCTGGCATTCTAGATCCATGGGCCATGTTGACAAACCCACATCACATAGACTATTAAAACACCTGGTAATTGTTTTAAATTGTGCAAAACAAACAATAGCGCATACGGTACCTCCTCCACTAAGAAGCGCAGTTTCTGTGTGAGCTTTCTTGCCTCCTGGAGCTCTTCTTTCATGCCACCTGACTTCATTTTCCTCTCCACCAGAGACTGAGCGTTGCCAATCATACTTTCCTGGGACACGTACATAGAGCAAAGACCAGATAAGACATCAGCAAGCTTGGAGAGAGTTTAGTTTATCTATGCGTGAATCTTTTGCATTTTTGTGTGTGTGTGTGTATCTTTCATTCCAAAAAAAGAGAAGAAGAATGTGAAAAGAGAACATACATACACAGGAGTGTACTTTGAGTCCAATCACATTCAAAGTAATAGGGGTCCAGTATAACAATACACATCATTACAAGTTATCAAAATGAAGATACAGTAGATAGCATAATTATTATTAGTATTATTTTTTGATGGGTTACCCCAGGTAAATTCTTGTTAGACTTAGAATTAACCATTGACGTTGATTTGGTAAGGATTATTTTTTATTTTTACTACTACTTTTCACTATTTTACTATTAACGTAGAATAATTTGTGTTTACATATAGCATTCAATAGTTAATGTGTTATTTAAAACACTTCCTACAGTTAACGAAATCAGGGGTTTGTGATGGGCACAGTTTGAACTTGGAAAAGATTTCATGTTCCATCAAAGTCTAGGTAGTGTTTTGTTTATTGTTAAAGTGGCTAACTTCTTTTTATACTAGTGTGGCAGGTGTAACAGAAGGGCTTCTGTAAAGCCTTTGCAGTACATTTGAATCATTAAGAGTGCATGTAAAAATAAAAAACTTATTTTTACATTTTAAAGCCAATCAGTGTGAAAAATATACTCATTTGTTGCTTTTATATACTCGTTAACTTATTTACACCTAAAATAAAACTTCTAAAATAAGATACATGAAGTGCAGCTGTAACACCGAGGTCAAAACTGTGTGTTGTTTTTTTTTTCATCCTAATCTTAACAAGTGTATTAATGTAATTAATAAGTAAAATATATTATTAACCGTGACCGACTTATTACACTTGCATGACAGTTAAAATGTTACTTAAACAATGCTGTTAATAACCACATAGTTAAAACCAATGATCTTGATAATACCGGAACAGATTACTTCTATTTTGTTCTATTATGAGAAAAACGACCAACCACACACTCGCGCGCCTTGAGAGATCGTCACAAGTGCCGTGGGAAATTATCCATTTTTACTTAATTTGTTCAAAAATGACTATTCATTAATAGTTTATCTTTGTTGAAACATCTACAGTATGCCAGCAACATATAATGGCAGAACAAAGTGGGTGTCTGCCCATTTGGGTGAGTACAGTTTCTGTTTTTGACTACCAGTTCCTGTTTGCACATTGAGAGGCGCTTCCTGTCCAGCTGTGTCAGGTAGTTGGACTTTAACTGAGCTTTCAACTTGGCTTCTGCTGCTGCTTTGAAACGCCTGCAAAGACACGCGTTGATTGACCACATTTAAAGGTTCATCTTGCCCTCTTTACATCCTAGTGATTGTTTTAAATACCTTGCATCTATGCAAAATTCTTTGACTGTTGTTTTGAGTGTCTGCTCGGCCCCTGGATACGACTTCATGTGGAGTTCGGCTGCCCTGGTCACTCCTTTTTCCTGTAGGTAGATGCTCAGGTTTAACAAATATTCAACCTGATAATCGTGCAATATTTGTGTGTTTTCTGTGTGGCCACATACAAACAGGGCTGCTATGTTCTCTAGCATGTTGGAGTTGTACAGCCGGTAAGTTCTGTCCTCCCACTGGCTCAACACATTGATGCATGGCTTCTGCTTGTCCAGAGGCAAGTACATGTAGTACCTACAGTGTAGAAACCATGCATCTAAATATTTATATACACATTTATATCAATAAGACATTCAGCCTCGTCAACAAAACCATATTGACAAGAAGTGGAGAGGCTGGGGCTTTGGTGCAGCCACAAGCTCAACACTATAAGACTGTAGCAATAACTGTGAGCCTCAAACTGGGGGCGGAGGTCCCCATGGACACACAGTAGATGGAGCTAATTTCAGCAGCAAACTCACAAGGACACAAGAGCCACTGAAATGACTAAATGACTGCAGGAATTCAATACCTTAAAGTTTAGCAGGAAAAGAAAAAGTTTAATCTTGCCTACCTGATAAACTCGCCAGTGTAAATTTTGCACAAAGTGATCACTGCAGTGATTATTGATTACTGAAAGCTAAGCCAGTGTCTATTTATAGAAAAACTGTGTGGGGGTGATGAAAATAGTTTCATCTCCAAAAGGGGGGCGCTTCAAAATAAGATTGGGAATCACTGGCCTCAGGAAACATCCTTTGCCATAGCTGCCCCTCACACTGTCCATGTTACAAACTACTTGTTTTAATATTGTAACTGTTTACAAACGTGTAATCTTTTTACAATTGATTGACTGATTATTTAAAAAGTTATTTAATTATGCAATTTTTGTATCATACTCATTATTTACCACTTTTACACTATACACGTCATCTGAAATAGGTTTTGTCATAATTCCCTCAAATTTGAAATCACTTATTTTGTCAGACACAGTATAGATTAATGTTCTTTGATTTATCCTGTATATTTTTCCCTTTAACAGCAGCTACCTGTTTCCTTCGACGGGAAGTGGTTTCAGGGGATGCGTGGTGGATTTAGAGGTCCTGCTAGGGTCTTGAGCCTCTCTGGGTAACAGTGGGGAGGTAGGGGAGGACCTGTCTGGGACATCCTGTGCCTGTCTCCTGCGGTTGAGGGCTGGACTTGGAGCGCTCAGCCCGGGCTGGCCCGCAGGTTCATGCACGTTACCGCAGTTACCTTGGAAACATAGAAAAGCAAAGACAAAAGACCACTAATAGTGAAACCAAATATCTGAGAACCACAGGACCACAAATATACAACTAATAATGATTATACCTTCAAACAACATGGCAGAGGCTACTCATGTTTTAATAAAAATTGCATTCTATATGTGTAGTAGATGTGATTCTCTCTCTCTCTCTTCATCCATTTCACTATATGCATATATGTGTGTGTGTGTCTATGTATATGTGTGTGTGTGTATATATACACACACACACACACACACATATATACATATATATATATATATATATACACACACACACACACACACACACACAGTTCTGAGGTCCTGGGTTCAATGACCTGACCCGCCTGTGTGGAGTTTGCATGTTCTCCCGTGCCTGTGTGGGTTTTCTCCGGGCACTCCGGTTTCCTCCCACATCACAAAAACATGCAACATTAATTGAACATAATCAACATCTAAATTGCCCCTAGGTGTGATTGTGAATGCGGCTGTTTGTCTCGATGTGCCCTGCGATTGGCTGGCAACCAGTTCAGGATGCCCATTGACAGCTGGGATACACTCCAGCACTACCGTGATCCTCGTGAGGATGAACGGCTCAGAAAATGGATAAATGGATATATATATAAAGTGCTGAAGAAAATGGATGGATTAATATATATATATAAAGTGGTAAAGAAAGTGGATGGATGAATTTATATATATATATATATATATATATATATATATATATAATATATATATATATATTTTTTTTTACACATTTCAATCATTATACTGAGACATCACTCATGGAAGTCATTAAGTTGTGACTTCTTTGTTAGAAAAGACAATTTTCCCAAAAATATGAACTGTATTGTTTAAACTTACCTAGTGAGAATTCAAACGAGACAGGTTTGTCTCCAACTTTTCTGTCAATCATCGTGGCTTCAAACAAGGCTCCGAAGAGCAGGAAGTTGTCTTTGTTCTCAGCATTCAGCTAAAACAAAACCACCCATCCTTTCTCAACTGCTACTTCGCATGACAATTCTTTGAATGAAACTTACTGTTTGGAATGACATTCTTACTGTAGGTGGACATTCCACAGGTAGAACCTCCACAGCAGCTTTCCCTTTGTCATCGTCACCTGAACCTCCAGATCCCCCTGTGCCTACTCCTCCACCTGCTGGGGTCTTACTATCCTTTCCTGTGGCCTTTACCACTTTTCCATCTTTAACAGGTTTCACCATACAGGCAAGTTTAGACTCTGGGCCTATCCCACCTGATAAGATCTCCACTGCCAGTTCTACAAAGACACGCCCCCTGGGAGGAATTCATATCTGTGGTTGGTTGATTGTTTCTTGTTAGAATCACCATTTATTTTCTCAACAAACCGATAAGAGACCCCCTCTCCAATGCCCTCGTTAAGTTCAGCAGTGTCATCACCCAGAGAGTTTCTGACAGAGCCATACAGGTTGATCCAGGCGGGACCGAAAGTTGGTAAAAAGCCTGCAGAAACATCATGACCAGTGTTATATTCAACCACAATTTTTCCTACATCACCAACTGCAAGTCCATTGCGTTACCTCTGTCACCATCCTGCTCATTGGAAATGCGCCTGAGATCTAAGTAATGGGTTCCAATGGCAACATCACTCACACTTCCTTCATCCCAAACCTATGAGGAGACAAATTGTTGATTACAATATGCATGGACAGTGGATGCTACGACCTTGAACAATTTTACTGTTCCTGATTTGCTCAACTGTCAACTGGCACGACTTTAAAGGACACAATTACTCAACTAATTAGGTACTCAACTGTCAAACCATCTGGCCTAAAATGTAAAACAACATTGAACCAATCCATCCATCCATCCATCCATCCATCCCTTTTCTGTACCGCTTATCGTGACTATGGTCATGAGTAGCTATCTTTGGGCGAGAGGCAGGGCACACCCTGAACTGGTCGCCAGCCAATCACCGGTTGCTTAAATTGTATGCCCGAAAAATTCAAACTAAGTCAAACCGTTCATTAAGCCAAGGTGTTCAGTTGTTCAACCAAGCTGTTAAATATGTAAAAGAGAGTCTAACATTTTCTATTTACAAATTCAAAAGCACAAGAATTGCAGGTGTAAGCTTTAAGACCTGGATCTTCATCCTCTGGCAGAGAGGTGGAAACATCTCTGTGAAGACAATCTGTTCATTCCACACTGGATCTGCATTTGACTTCTGTGTGGAAGTACGACCCTTAAAAGTGAAAAGAAGAAAATAGTGGCAGTTATTAGAGGAGTTGCACTTTTTTGTTTTGTGTGATGCTAATATTGAGACATATCTATTCAAGTTAGAAGGCCTTTTTTTTTAGGTGATGAGGTTTTTATTCGCACATCACCTGCACACAATTGACACATCACTCACCATTTGTTTGAAGAAGCTAACAACCACAAAAGGGTCTATGAGCGCTGTGTTGTCACCTATGAAGGCTTTGGTGACATTGGCCATGATGCTTGAGTTGTTACGGGGGAGACCTTCTGCTCGATACACCCTCACGGAGAAACGAGCCCATGGACGTTCTGATGGGAATCCTTCCGGTATCAATAGGTTCCTCCAAACAAAATTTTGAAAATGTAATAAGAAAAGACAGTTATCTGCATATCAGGAGAGACATTTTCCTCAGCAAGAGTAAAAACAGTCTAAGTAATAAAGCTCGTTTACATACTTTTCTATTTGCTCCTCAGCATCACTGGCTTTAATCCCCGGGAGAATGGAATCGCCCTTTGCAGAGATACTAATATCACACTTGACGTAACCTTTGCACCCTGTGCTAATGTCACCAGGGACTGTCAACATTGCCCACTTGTTGATGAATTGGTGACCTTAAATTGAAAGAAAAAGTACGTAAAGGAGAGCACACCATTATCATTAATCCTACACTAAGTGGATAAAAGTAACCAGACAGGGATACTTGACCACCATTTCCTGGAGGTGGAATGTGTCCCAATAAATTTGTCAAATATTTCATAGACATGTCATGAATGTACATACATAAGGGCTCTGGCCCTCCTGTGTGGAGTTTGAATGTTCCTTGCACATCCCAAACTTCTTGTGAGATTTGTGACTTTTGTGATGGTGTGATTAATGTGTGAATAATTGAGTTAATATGAGAATGAATAGAATGTACTATGCAGACTGTCTGTAACTTCCAATAGGTGTTAAATGGGGGTCCAGTAAATCAAGATTCCACTGTATACAGTATATAATGGGTAGATGTACAATACTGGCCATGTGTGCAAATAATTATATCCAGGGTGTATTTTCTGAATTATATTTGGTTGACATAAAACTGAACATGTGCAGGATTTTTCATCGTATGAAGGAAGATAATAGATAGATAGATAGATAGATAGATAGATAGATAGATAGATAGATAGATAGATAGATAGATAGATAGATAGATAGATAGATAGATAGATAGATAGATAGATAGATAGATAGATAGATAGATAGATAGATAGATAGATAGATAGATAGATAAAATTAATCATAGCCATAATGTCTACCTGGTTGTTTGTAGACCGTCCACACATCCAGCTTAAAGGAGCCGATGGAGAAACTTCTCAGCATCTTGGAGTGTATTACCTTGCAGATAAGAAGAGGAAACAATGAGGCATCAAGTGTCTGACAAAACGATCAATGTTCTACCTGATGCCTATGAACGTACTGTCAGCCTGATGACTTTGTCAAAGAAGATCTCTTTGTGGGCAAAAAAGTCAAACACAAAGTACTGAAGAAAAATGGAGAGGCAACTTAATTCAACTACTCACACTTGCTTTGAAAAGTCATCGTTATTAATATGCATTGTCGTTTTGTCACTTCACTTTCTTGATACTCCTACCTCATTGTAAAAAGGTGCATTGGTTCCTTCTTTGACTGTCGTCTGTTTTTTCTCATCACCGATCTCAATTACCACACTGGGATCAATGTTCTCACCCACCAGCTGCTTGGCTTCAGTGATGTTAATAGCAATCTGAACATACAAAATTGCAGATATTCAACCACAATAATATCGCCATCCATCCATTTTCTGAGCCACTTATCCTCACAAGGGTCACGTGAGTGCTTGAGCCTATCCCAGCTATCATCAGGCAGGAGCCAGAGTATACTGTGAACTGGTTGCCAGCCAAAACAACGGTCACACTCACAATCACACCTAAGGGCAATTTACCGTCTCTAATTAACGTTGCATGTTTTAGGGGTGTGGGAGGAAACTGGACTGCCCATAGAAAATCCACACAGGCACGGGGAGAACATGCAAACTCCACACAGGTGGGACCAGGATTTGAACCCTGGTCCACAGAACTGTGAGGACAATGCTACAATGACTTGTGCCACCGTGCTGCCACAATAATTAATGTTCAAATTAGTATCTGTCCGATAGTGTAGCCACACATGAAGAGTATAAATGCGTGTGTGTGTGTAATGGGTGGGGTTACCTGAAAGTTCCGAGGTTTCGCTTCAATGTCTTGGATATGCGTGTTGAGTTTGGACCTGCACAAAATCAATGCATTAGAAGCAAGTAGCAAGGACAAGTACAGGAGCGTTGAACAAGAAGAAAATAAGTTGTTTGAAGTGCTGCTGCTGCATAAAAAATTGTGATTCCGGTAACATGTTACTCCAAAACTCCGTCATTTTGAGTAACAAACACAATAACGCATTATTTTCCTTGTGAGAGTCATCAAAATACGTGGACTTTTGAAACATCAATATCTCACACCAACTACTGATTTGTGGCTGATGATGGAAGTGACCGGAGTCTCAACCAATCAGAAGTATTTGTCTGTTCTTGCTTTGATTCTACAATGCACAGTGACAGGACAGGAGCACAAAAGTGCAGAAAAAATAAACACAATTTCAGTATTACCACATATATGCATTTTGCTTTATATAAAGTGTATGTAATTGTTGTTACTTTTTTTTTTATTTTTACATCAAGAATACACTTTTACTCATCCTATTAGTTAGCAATGCCACTGAGATTGGCCAGAGACCAACCCGGGTTGTACTTTCACCCAAAGTCGGCTGGAATACCTGCCAACACACCTACAACCCTACTCAGGATAAGCGTTTCATAAAATTGATGGATGGTTGGATGGATGACTAATGACTACATGACTTATTATCAAATTAGCCACAAATAAATCAGTGAAGAGCTTTAGCTATAGAGCTCCAAACTATAAGACCTTTTGGTGTCATACAGGACTCTGGTTCTGATGGCAGCGATTTCATGCTGATTCTCGTCGCTTTTCTCCTCCACCAGCTGAGACACTTTAGAACTGACCTTGCCTTCACTGTCTACTCAAAAAAAGAAAAGAGAAAATGGTATTATAAATAGAAATAGATACAGTATGCATACACATACACACATTAGGATCATTTTCATATTTTTTGTTCATTAACAGTCTGGACATAGCTCACTGAATTTCCTTTTGAAAGTCAATAAATCTTACTCATATTTTTTGAATTAGTATGTGAATTATTGGCAGTTCTTGTCCAGAAAAAAAATATTTTTTCCAAGAAAATAGATCATTCTAACATAAAGTTTTTCAAACTTCCAATGCCAGAATGTTTTTAAAATTCAGTATCCTAAATTAAGTGTCATGATTTGCAAGTGATATTTTTAGTTACACAGTATAGGATTTTTCTCCTATGAATTAATATGCCTTTTTCTTGAGTTCCCTTTTTCTTTTTTTTTTTTTTTACAAACAGCCCACGCTCTTCTTTCTCTTTACTCAACCGGCCTTTACTGTTAATGCCAGTAGGGAGAGTTTCATTGTGTTGTTACAATATTCCAGAGGTATAGAAATACCAGAATATACCAGACAATCTTTTTGCCTTCACAAAATAGCACACAGTAAAATAAATTGAGTTATTTCTGAGACATGAATGAATATGAATAAATTCAGAAAAGTGTCACAACTATTGCATGTCTTTGCAGTTATTACAATTATACAAAGACAAGAGCCTAATGGGGTGGCACAGTGATACAGCTGAACAGCATTGGCCTCACAGTTCTGAGGTCCACGGTTCAATCCTGGCCCTGCCTGTGTGGAGTTTGCATGTTCTCCCCGTGTTTGGGTGGGTTTTCTCCAGGCACTCCGGTTTCCTCCCACATCCCAAAAACATGCAACATTAATTGGACACTCTAAATTGCCCCTAGGTGTGATTGTGAATGCGGCTGTTTGTCTCGATGTGCCCTGCGATTGGCTGGCAACCTGTTCAGGGTGTACCCCGCCTCCTGGCTGTTGACAGCTGGGATAGGCTCCAGCTCGTCCAGCAACCCATGTGAGGATAAGTGGTTAAGAAAGTGGATGGATGGAAGAGTGTAATGGATTGATGAGTACTGTAGTTAATATAATTGACACACTTCTAGAAGAAAGAGTATGAAGGGCAACATTTAAATGTTGCAAGTCACTATTCCTATGAAGCTATTTACAGTATATCCTTACTGTTATGTACTTTTTTCTTTTTACTGGTATAAAAAATATATTTTAAAAAATACAATTAATCATGCTTTCGACATTTGATGTAATCATAATTAATAATAGGTGCCAAAGAGCTCACACAGAGTACCAAATTTTGTTTTAAGATGATATTTTAAACTTGCTGGACATCGATGAGAAGAGAGTTCATCGTAAACAATGTATCCAATGTGTTTGAATGCAAATAAACTTTGTTTTTTTTGTTTTATTTTTTTCTGAAAATCCCATGAGGGTGACTTTTGAAGCATAATTTGTGTTAGATTGCATTCGCCACACACCATGTTTGCACTGACGTGTGTACTGAACAATTTAGATTGCATTATAGATATCCATTTGTGGTAAATGTAAAGGAGGGTGTGTGATCAAAATATATTGTGTGATTAATCTGAGTTAATACATAATTTATGCTTTACTTTTTTGGTACTTGATGATGAGTTCACACTTTAACTTTACCAGCCCTAATTAAAACACACACACACAAACAAAAACGAGATCAGTAACATGGTCACTTGCAAAATATTATGCACATCTATCGTGGAATACAATAAAAGCACAAGTGCAGTCAGGGCCATAAATATTGGGACATTGAAAATTGCTCCTCTGTTTGACTTGACTTTCAGCTTTGAGGGTAAATACGGTGAATGGTATATGAATTACAACAGTTTGTGTGTGTATGTGTATATATATATATATATATGCCACTGACTTTTCAAGGGACTAAAAGACCAAATTTAATGGGATAAATTAACAATCATGAATTAAAAAAAAGAACAAAAGAAGTGAGTGTCTACACATCTTCAGTATGTGAAATGCATGCCCAATCAGATTCAGGTCAGGTGATTGAATAGGCCATTGCATAACATTCCACATCTTGGTATTATTCTTTGGATGCTGTCTGATTCAGTATGAGCTGATCAGCAGGTTCATTGAAGGGAAAACATGCGTTGGACTCTCATTGATTACTGAAGAACGACTACTTTCAATGTAACGGTGCATTGTATTTTTAATCATTGATTTTTATTTGTTTCAATACTGGTTTGTCAAAATACGTCTTTACATGTGTCCCGTCCATTGCACAAAAAGAGTGGGGACCATTTTTGTGTCCTGAAAAAGTATCAATGATGTCATCAATTAATTGATTTTGACTCACTTTCATCACACGAGCCGTCCTCAAAATTAATTTTTTTTTTTCTGTACAACCACTATTAAAAGTCAATACATTACAACACCGTCACATCTGTGTTGCACAACAACATGTGGTAATCTGAACTGCTATTCCAGGCAGTTGTGGAGGTGAATTTAATGAACGTACAATACCAATTTCATCGGTCGCTTATAACAAACAAAACTGAACTCCGATGATGGTAACCATGTGACTGTTTGACAAAGGTTAGTTTCTGTCTCAACACATATGCACACTGTGATTAATATTAGCACAGTCAGGCTGCTGAGTTTTATTTGCATTTAGTGTTTGTGAAAATGTACCCAGAGCCGCCTTGTTTGCTAGCACCAAGTCTGACTGGGCCTTTTTCTTCTTCTTCCCTTTCAGGCCGAACATCAACTTCGCCTTTCTGTTTGTGGCAGAGAGAGAAAACAAATCACTTTTACAACCACGTCTGTCTGCATATCGACCAAGCAAGTACAAGTACTGCTTCAACAATACTACTGTCGAAAGATACTGCATTAATACGAGTAGAGACGTTTAAATCAAGTCTTCCCGTCTGTAAATTAAAACTGAGCATTCATTTTTGAGACAGACAACATTTTTGATACCTCTTTGATTGGCTCAAAAGCGCTACATTTAATTTATGGCACGTACTTGGAGATCTAAATTGAATGCAGCCCTATGGGGGCACAAACCAGTGCAATCTGTAGGCCGGTCCCAAGCCCGGATAAATGCAGAGGGTTGCGTCAGGAAGGGCATCCGGCGTAAAAACTGTGCCAAACAAATATGAGCGTTCATCTAAAGAATCCCATACCGGATCGGTCGTGGCCCGGGTTAACAACGCCCGCCCCCGGCACTGCTAACCTGCAGGGCGTCGGTGGAAATTCAGCTACTGTGGGTCGAAGACAAAGAAGAGGAGGAAACCGGATCCAGCGTCAGAAGAAAAAGAGGAATGCACAGAGCCTACAACTGAGTGTAGGGACTTTGAATGTTGGGACTATGACAGGAAAATCTCAGGAGTTGGTTGACATGATGATTAGGAGAAAGGTTGATATTCTGTGCAACCAAGAGAGCAGGTGGAAAGGTAGTAAGGCTAGACGTTTAGGAGCAGGGTTTAAATTATTCTACCACGGAGTAGATGGGAAGAGAAATGGAGTATGGGTTATTTTAAAGGAAGAGCTGGCTAAGAATCTCTTGGAGGTGAAAAGAGTATCAGATCGAATGATGAGACTAAAATTTGAAATTGAGGGTGTTATGTATAATGTGGTTAGCGGCTATGCACCACAGGTAGGATGTGACCTAGAGTTGAAAGAGAAATTCTGGAAGGAACTAGATGAAGTAGTTCTGAGCGTCCCAGACAGCGAGAGAGTTGTGATTGGTGCAGATTGTAATGGACATATTGGTAAAGGAAACAGGGGCGATGAAGAAGTGATGGGTAAGTATGGCATCCAGGAAAGGAACTTTGAAGGGCAGATGGTGGTGGACTTTGCAAAAAGGATGGAGATGGCTGTAGTGAACACTTATTTCCAGAAGAGGGAGGAACATATAGTGACCTACAAGAGCGGAGGTAGAACCACGCAGGTAGATTATATTTTGTGCAGACGATGTAATCTGAAGGAGGTTACTGACTGTAAAGTAGTGGTAGGGGAGAGTGTAGCTCGACAGCATAGGATGGTAGTGTGTAGGATGACTCTGGTGGTGGGTAGGAAGATTAAGAAGACAAAGGTAGAGCAGAGAACCATGTGGTGGAAGCTGAGAAAGGAAGAATGTTGTGCGGCCTTCCGGAAAGAGGTGAGACAGGCTCTCAATGGACAACCGAAGCTCCCGGAAGACTGGACGACGACAGCCAAGGTGATCAGAGAGACAGGCAGGAGAGTACTTGGTGTGTCATCTGGTAGGAAAGGGGAGAAGGAGACTTGGTGGTGGAACTCCAAAATACAGGGAGTCATACAAGGAAAGAGATTAGCGAAGAAGAAGTGGGATACTGAGAGGACTGAGAGGCGAAAGGAGTACATCGAGATGCGACGTAGGGCAAAGGTAGAGGTGGCAAACGCTAAACAAGAGGCATATGAAGACATGTACACCAGGTTGGACACGAAAGAAGGAGAAAAGGATCTCTACAGGTTGGCCAGACAGAGGGATAGAGATGGGAAGGATGTGCATCAGGTCAGGGTGATTAAGGATAGAGATGGAAATGTGTTGACTGGTGCCGGTAGTGTACTAAATAGATAGAAAGAATACTTTGAGAAGTTGATGAATGAAGAAAATGAGAGAGAAGGAAGAGTTGAAGAGGCAAGAGTGAAGGACCAGGAAATGGAAATGATTACTAAGGGGGAAGTCAGAAAGGCACTACAAAGGATGAAAAATGGAAAGGCAGTTGGTCCTGATGACATACCGGTGGAGGTATGGAAGCAATTTGGAGAGATGGCTGTGGAGTTTTTGACCAACTTATTCAACAGAATACTAGCGGGCGAAAAGATGCCTGAAGAATGGAGGAAAAGTGTTCTAGTTCCCATTTTTAAGAACAAAGGGGATGTTCAGAGCTGTGGGAACTATAGAGGAATAAAGTTGATGAGCCACACAATGAAGTTATGGGAAAGAGTAGTGGAGGCTAGACTCAGGACAGAAGTAAGTATCTGCGAGCAACAGTATGGTTTCATGCCTAGAAAGAGTACCACAGATGCATTATTTGCTTGAGGATGCTCGTGGAAAAGTACAGAGAAGGTCAGAAGGAGCTACATTGTGTCTTTGTGGATCTAGAGAAAGCCTATGACAGAGTACCAAAAGAGGAACTGTGGCACTGCATGCGTAAGTCTGGTGTGGCAGAGAAGTATGTTAAAATAGTACAGGACATGATGGCAGCAGAACAATGGTGAGGTGTGCCTTAGGTGTGACAGAGGAATTTAAGGTGGAGGTGGGACTGCATCAGGGATCAGCTCTGAGCCCCTTCCTGTTTGCAGTGGTAATGGATAGGCTGACAGATGAGGTTAGACTGGAATCCCCTTGGACCATGATGTTCGCAGATGATATTGTCATATGCAGTGAAAGCAGGGAGCATGCAGAGGAACAATTGGAAAGATGGAGACATGCACTGGAAAGGAGAGGAATGAAGATTAGCTCAAGTAAAACAGAATATATGTGCGTGAATGAGAAAAGTAGAGGGGGAGGAGATAACGAGGGTGGACGACTTCAAATACTTGGGGTCAACAATACAGAGCAATGGAGAGTGTGGTCAGCAAGTGAAGAAACGGGTCCAAGCAGGTTGGAACAGCTGGCGAAAGGTGTCTGGTGTGTTATGTGACAGAAGAGTGTCTGCTAGGATGAAGGGCAACATTTACAAAACAGTGGTGAGGCCGGCCATGATGTACGCATTAGAGACGGTGGCCCTGAAGAAACAACAGGAAGCTGAACTGGAGGTGGCAGAAATGAAGATGTTGAGGTTCTCGCTCGGAGTGACCAGGTTGGATAGGATTAGAAATGAGCTCATTCGAGGGACAGCCAAAGCCGGATGTTTTGGAGACAAGAGTCGAGAGAGCAGACTTCGATGGTTTGGACATGTTCAGAGGCGAGAGAGTGAGTATATTGGTAGAAGGATGCTGAGGATGGAGCTCCCAGGCAAAAGAGCGAGAGGAAGACCAAAGAGAAGGTTTATGGATGTGGTGAGGGAAGACATGAGGGCAGTTGAGGTTAGAGAGGAAGATGCAGGAGATAGGCTAAGATGGCAAAAGATGACACGCTGTGGCGACCCCTAGCGGGACAAGCCGAAAGGAAAAGAAGAAGAAGAAGACTTGGAGATCTAAATTGGCCGCTTGCTGTTTAACTGCCACATCAAAGAAGGAAGTTTTCAAGAATGGAGTCATCATGGAATACTGAATATTCAATTCCTACCTGAAGGGTGAATTTCCACATGAAACATACGGCCCTTTTATATTTCTACTCAGCTCTGGTTAAACCTCCTCCTCATACTAAACAAAACAATTGTTGTTGTGTTAGATTGTGATTTTAATTCATGGACCTGCCCTACTTTTCTATATTAGGATGACACAGAATGTATCACAATCGGCAGCAGGCTACAATGCCGAGTGTATGCCAAAGTACATCACTAAGAAGTGTGAATCCATAAACATTCAAATGACCATTCTGTGTTAATTAGTCAGACTTACCTGAGTGCAGGATCCATGGCTTTGGGTGTTTGCAGTCAGCATCAGCAGCTGGATGGTGACTGGGTCGTGTGGCTTGGACAATGTCAAAGTTACATCACATTCAAGAAAAAATGGCTGAGTGACTGATTCCTTCTTATGTTTGTCCAAAGCCAATCCATTCCCTTTAATTCCTAATTCGCTGATGTGAAACTAAATTGAAATGCTAACTCTGCAACATTTTTTGGTACAATATGATTGATAGTAATTCCAATGGTACTAAGCTATAGACCAAAAAAAAGTATCAACTGTATTACAGTATAATTGATTGTAGAATAGTAGCTCACGAAGTGATTCTATGACCCTTAACGACTGTGTTGTCCTTCCCAAGCCTTACAAAAATAACATTCCTCTTAAATACCAATGCAGAGAATTACTGTACATGTGGGTGTAACCATGTGACCAGGATGTAAGAAACTGTCAAGAGTTAACAAACCCTCCTATTGTAAATATCAGCTCAGCGCAAGCTCATATGGACCATCTGTTATAATAATGCAAATACAATATCACTGAAGACCTTTTTTCTTTATTGTTATACACATGACCAAATAAAACTGAACACCTTTTGGGGTGAAGGGCCCTGAGAGTCCACTATAGGGCTTGATTTTTTTTTATTATTATCATTGGTTTTTACTTTTTAAATAAACAGCACCAGCTAACTGAAAGACGTTGCTACAATGTCATCTACTAATTCACTAATTCACAATTAAGTAAATAAAAAGTTTAAAAATCATGACACTGCAGGTGGAGAGAGCATTATAGCAAAGCATTTGCTGATAATTTCACAATGCTTAACAAAAGTCTACAGTCAGTTGTAAGATTTTCATGCATCAATACACGACTTTAAATTAAGGACAAATGGACATGTACTGTAAGATGTGCAACACTTCGCAAGATCATTCCCAAGTCGGAAATGCCAAATGACATTTTCATCTACTGTTAATGAACGTGATCGTGTCAGGGGAAGAAAATGTCTTTTACATGTCTATGAATTATGGAATAAGTATTTTTTGTGCAGAAATTGAGATTTTTTTTTGCATTGTAAAATTAGTGTAGGTACCTTAAAAATTGAAAAAAAAAGCTGCAAAGAATCAAAGTGACTCAAACTAAAG
Source organism: Syngnathoides biaculeatus (assembly GCF_019802595.1). Classification (NCBI taxonomy): domain Eukaryota; kingdom Metazoa; phylum Chordata; class Actinopteri; order Syngnathiformes; family Syngnathidae; genus Syngnathoides; species Syngnathoides biaculeatus. Next base: position 5,757,168 of record NC_084653.1, on the reverse strand, counting down.
GCCAAATGTACAAACAAAAACATCACATGACTTACAATGGTTTTTGTTGCACACCACATAATTCATAATGAATAGAGATGAGCAATTTTCTGTCAAGCTCCACTGGCGTGCTGCGTATAATAAAATAAAATTTCTCAAAAAAAGTTGATTGAAGTTCAGCAGTCTTGTTTTCATTCACATTGATTTTCATTTTCCCATGGTGAATTTAACTTGGGTTTAGTCGCTCACATGTTCTGAACCACTCTTCGCGGTCCTCATTTTCCTCCCTCTTGGAAACATGATCACTCATAAAACCTGAAAGATAAAAAGGACAAATCTGATGAAAAATTCTTCTGTAGTAACTGACATTTGGCAACAAGACTTTTGTTGTTGTTGTTTACTAAAGAGAATCTGCTTGACGACCAAGCGTGCTCTTTACTTGCAGAAGCAGAGCCCAGAGTATGTAAAAAAAAAAAAAAGTGAGCAGCCTTACAATAAAAGCATTTGAATTCATGGTTCTTACATGATACTGTGTTTTATGAGGTATGTACATGGACATGTTGAGAAACACAAATCACCTGTACTGTCAGCAAGTCCAGAACTTCACCGTGCTTGTCAGAAGCTAACCATCCATCCACTTTCCTAGCTACTTATCCTCGCAGAAGTGCTGGAGCCTATCCCAGCTGTCAACGGGGGGGCAGGGTTCACACTGAACTGGTGCCAGCCAATCGCAGGGCACATGGAGACAAACAGCCGCACTCACAATCACACCTAGGGGCAATTTAGAGTGTCCAATTAATGTTGCATGTTTTTGGGATGTTCGAGGAAACCGGAGTGCCCGGCGAAAGTCCACACAGGCAAGAACATGCAAACTCCACACAGAGAGGGCTGGGATTGAACCTGGGTCCTCAGAACTGTGATGCCAAAGCTTTCCAAAAGCTAACCCTATTTTGTAAATCCAACAAAAGTAAAAGTAAATGCTTACTTTGCCTGAAGCAAGCGTTGCCGATTTGATGATGCATGAATTAGCTAGGAGATGTGCATTAGTCATGTATCATGATTGTTTGAAATCCTGATGTTTTTTGTCTTTTAAGCTCCATTTTTCGAGAAAAAGTCTTGTCGGCTCCACTGTGCACTGATGATTGTTGAAACCACGGTGGTACCTTGACTTACAACTTTAATTTGTTATGTCACCAAGCTTAAGCGACAGTTTGCAACTCACACATTGGGGTTGCGGCATCCATAAGCCTCTGTACCGCTGTACCGATACTTCACAACAAGAAAAAATAAAAACTTAATGGACAGATACTAAATACGGTTACGACGGGCTTGATCAGGGCTTCCTACCTGCAAGGTGAGAGGCCGAGGAACTGCTAACGTTTTCTGCTGGAGTCATGAAGGTATTTGCAAGAGCTGCAGATGTGAACTCTGGCTTGGCTTCACCATTGCAGAAGGTGGAGGACTGATCGTTGCCTTATTTTTTAGGATTAAGTCAAAGGTGCACACAGTGCTGGTGGTGTAAACTGGCAGTTCAGGAAATAGTAGCATCAAGGTAGCAGGGTGGATCAAAGTTGAAGCAGCGTGGAGTCACTGGTTTAGATGTATTTGTAGATAAATATGTTTTCTTGACTTTGAGGGTGATAATATTTGGGGGTGGAAAAGATGGCACGAAGACCACCAGAAACCAATCGTGGCCTTTGTGGATGAGGCCTGGGCCAGCCACAAATCCGGGGTGGGACTGAGAGAGAAAGCAAGGCACACGTACGGCGGTGGTGGCATTAGGTGCACAGTGCGTCAATACCTGCTGGGCTGAGGACTAGGGCTTGGAGGAGGTCCGACAGTGAGACGATCCCAATCACCACATCCTTGCCGTCAACCAACACCAAACGATGCACCTAGCAAAACCACATCAGAAGTCACTGGGACATGACTGCTTCATAGTGAACAGCTTTATTTACATCATTTACATCTTGCTCAGCTATAGTTGAAACCAGATATTTGCTGTATAAAAAAACACTTTTTTACCCTTCAGTGTCTGACAAGAAGTCACACTGACTGACTGACACGATTTCATTCCTGCTTTCGGTCAATTAGGATTACCATTTTTTTCCCATTTGGCTAAATACCAGAATAATGAAAGATTTCATATCAGAGTAAGAAAAAGCATACATGTCTTTTATATAGTTATTTTGTGAACTTTTGATTTCAACTGCTGGCTTGTTAGACCTGGGGATGTACAGTATGTATCAGATGCCCCAGCCACTTCATCTGCCTCCTCTCAATGCGAAGGAGCGGCGGCTCAACACCGAGCCCCTCCGGGATCACTGAGCTTCTCACCCTATCTCTAAGGGAGAGCCTGGACACTCTACGAAGGAAACTCATCTCGGCCGCTTGTATCTGGGATCTTGTTCTTTTGGTCACGTCCCACAGCTCCTGCCCATAGATGAGGGTAGGAATGTAGATTGGCTGGCAAATTGAGAGCTTCGCCTTTCAATTTAGCTCCCTCTTCACTACAACGGAGCAATACAAAGTCCACATTACTGCAGATGCTGCCCCATTCCGTCTGTCGATCTCCCATTCCATTCTTCCCTCCCTCAGACCCCATGATAAATGAACTCCTCCACTTGGGGCAGGATCTCATCCCCGCCTTAGAGCGGGAACACCACCCTTTTCCGACTGAGGACCATGGTCTCAGATTTAAGGGTGCTGATTCTCAACCCAGCCGCTTCACACTCAGCTGCGAACTGCTCCAGTGAGCATTGGAGATCACAGCTTGATGAAGCCAACAGAACCACATCATCTGCAAAGAGCAGAAGTGCGATGCTGAGGCCACCAACCCGGACACCCTCTATTCCTTGGCTGTACCTAGAGATTCTGTCCATAAAAGTTATGAACAAAATCGGTGACAAAGGGCATCATTGGCAGAGTCCAACTCTCAAAGGAAATGAGTCCGACTTGTTGCCGGCAATGCAGACCAAACTCTGACAGTGGTCGTACAGGAACCGAACAACCTGTATGAGGAGGGGTTCAGTACCCCATAGTCCCGAAGAACCCCTGACAAGACTCCCAGAGGAACACGGTCGATTGCCTTCTCCAAGTCCACAAAACACATGTAGACTGGTTGGGCAAACTCCCATGAACCCTGAAGGATCCCGCCAAGGGTGTAGAGTTGGTCCACTGTTCCACGGCCAGGATGAAAAGCACATTGCTCCTCCTGGATTCGAGATTCGACTTCCCGATGGACCTTCCTCTTCAGCACCCCTGAATAGACCTTACCAAGGAGGCCAAGGAGTGTGATCCCCCTATAGTTGGAACACACCCTATGGTCTTCTTAAAAAGGGGGACCATCTCATTCACCCCTCGTGAGCTGCCACCAAGGAGATTTTTAATCACCTCGGTGACCTCAACCCCAGAGATAGAGGAGTCCACCTCAGAGAGCCCAGACTCAGCTTCCTCATGGGAAGGTATGATGTTGGAACTGAGGAGGTCTTCAAAGTATTCTCCCCACTGACTCATAACATCCCGAGTTAAGGTCAGCAGTGCCCCATCCCTACTATACACAGTGTTGACGGTGCACTGCTTCCCCCTCCCGTGACGCTGGACGGTGGACCGGAATTTCCTTGAAACCATCTTGAAGTCATTCTCCATGGCCTCGCTGAACTCCTCCCACGCCCAGGTTTTTGCCTCAGCAACCACTGAAGCTGCATTCCGCTTGGCCACCCGGTACCTATCAGCTGCCTCGGGAGTCCCACAGGCCTAAAATGCACGGTATGACTCTTTCTTCAGCTTGACAGCATCCCTCACTGTTGTTGTCCGCCAACCTGTTAGGGGGTTGCTGCCACGACAGGCACCGACCAACTTACAGCCACAGCTACAGTCGGCCTCCTCAGCCTCACCTCCATTGAATGGAGGTGTGGAACATTGTCTACTTGGACTCAATGTCCCCCGCCTTACCTGGAATGTGGGAAAGGTTCTTTTGGGGGTGGGAGTTAAATTCCTTCTGACAGGGAAATCTATCAGCCATTCCCAGCAGATCCTCACAATACGTTTGGGCCTGCCACGTCGGACCGGCATCTTCTGCCACCATTGGAGCCAACTCACCACAAGTGGTGATCAATTGACAGCTCTGCCCTCTCTTCACCCAAGTGTTCAAGACATGAGGTCGCAAATCTGGTGACACGACTACAAGGTCATCGAACTACGGCTGAGGGTGTCCTGGTGCCAGGTGCACGTGGACACCCTTATGCCTGAAAATGGTGTTCGCTATAGACAATCTGTGAAGACCAAAGAAGTCCAATAACAGAACAGGAAGTTATTTCAGGCTTTGGTTCTGATCGAGAAGGGGGGGGGTGTCTTCTTCCCAATCATGCCCTTCCAGGTCTCAATGTCATTGCCCATGTGAAGTCCCCCAGCAGAATGATGGAATCCCTAGAGGGAGCACTCTCCAGCACTACCTCTAAGGACTCCAAAAAGGGTGGATACTCTGAATTGCTGTTTGGTGCATAAGCACAAACAACAATCAAGACCCGTACCCCTACCTGAAGGCGTAGGGAGGCTACCCTCTTATCCACTGGGGTAAACGTCTCTCAGGAGGAGTGGTGCCACAGTCCAAGCACTATGTAAACGCAAGTCCGACTTTATCTAGTCAGAACATCTTGACCTCATACACCAACTCGGACTCCTTCCCTGCCAAAGAAGCGACATTCCATGTCCCTAGAGCTAGGTTCTATAGCCAGGTATCAGATCGCCATCGCCTTTGGCCACCACACAAGTCACATCGCACACGACCCCTATGGCCCCTCTCACAGCTGTTGAGCCCATGGGAAGGGGGACCCACATTACCCTTTCGGGCTGTGCCCAGCTGAACCCCATCGGTGCAGGCCCAGCCACCAAGCACTCGCCTTTGAGCCCCACCGACAGGCCTGGCTCCAGAGGGCGGCCCCGGTGACCCACGTCCTGGCAAGGGAAACCAAGTTCCAACATTTGCACTCATCATAGGGGTTTTAGATTTGTACTTTGTCTGGTCCCTCACCTAGGACCTTTTTTCCATGGGTGACCCGACCAGTTGCGTGAAGCCCCAGACAACTTAGCTCTTAGGATCATCAGGACACACAAACCCCTCCATCACAATAAGGTGACAGCTGGAGGAGGGGGCAGTCGAAACAATACAAGGATAAAAGAATCCTCTTACCTCAGCCTTAGCAATGCGGTCAATGATGGTCTCTAAGGTTTCATGAGGATAACATTTGAGAACTCCTTCCATGCAGCAGGCTCTGGAGGCAACAGCCTCTGTCATGGTCATGTCCAGGTTGTTGTAGTTCTTCTGGGCTGCGAGATTCTTCATACAGATGAAAGCAGAATTATATTTTGGAGGGTTCACTTTTCATGTGTCTGTATGTAATGAGATGCACAATTACTAGTTTTGAGGCCTCATATCCAACTACATGATGTTGCAGTAACATAAAAGAGCTTGCCAAACAGTATAAACTTGGGAAACTTACAATGACATCAAATCTGGAGTACAGCGCCACCACTTTACCTGAGAAACAAGTATAGAAAAAAAAATAATACGAGAAATGCACATAGATGACTGGATTGTATCAGTGTCATGCTCCTGGCTTCCTGGCCAGGCTGGACGTGGCCAGCCAATTAGTCAGAGCACACCTGCACCGTGTTACAGTTGATGACGCCCAGTATACATTGGACTTGGGGGAAGACTTGTCCTCCGCTAGATCGTTGTCTTTGATGCTTCGTTCCCGCACTCCCGTTCGTCTGACTACTACTCTCCGTGTACCGACCTCCGCCTGTTCCTTGACCCCGCTATTAAGTCTGCCGCACGAATACTTCTGCCTGGTTTGGGCTGCCTACCTGAACACTGACCTTGGACTGAATAAAGGTTTCCTCTGCACCGTGTGTGTGTCTCTGGAGTCGTGCTTTTGGGTCCGCCCTCGTGCCCCGTTCATGACAATCAGACATTCTTTGGATTTTTTTCTCCACTAATTCACAAATATAGTGAAGTTGCTCTACTTAGTGGAGATGAACTTCACTTAAAAATATTTGTAGTTTTTTTTAAAATAGAAGGAAATAGCAATTTGGCCTGAAGATGGGTCAATTCAGTATGCAAATTACCGGAATCCAAATGTTATCATTTATAGCATAACTTCACACTATACTTGCTTGATGAGGACATATCGAGAAAGACAGCATTGATGTTAAGAAAAAAACAATTTAATTTACACGTTAAAGAAAACCCCAGTTTTGTTGTAGCCCTTTTTCCACATCCTGTTAAAGACAGATTTTTTCTGCTTTCTTCACCGGGCTCGAGGGAGTGCTTGATTAATGCATGTTTTTGGGATGTGGGAGGAAACCAAAGTACCCGGAGAAAACCCATGCAGGCACAGCGAGAATATGCAAACTCCACACATGTGAGGCCAGGATTGAACCCTGGGCCTCAGAACTCTGAGGGTAACACCTTAACTACCGTGCCACGCACCCTGTTTTTCACTTGAAAAAAGTATCCCGCGTAATCTGATGTGCACCTGTGTGAAAGCTCACACAGTTGCTACAATATCCTACTTCACTGAGTTGTGTGTAAAAGTATGACCCTAGAGCTGCGATTTAGTATGATCTCTCTACGTGAAAGAGGAGTGAATGTGAATTGGTGAATTACCTTGCTCATTGACGACAGGCAGAGCAGACACTCGTCGCTCCACAAAGACGGTTAAAGCATCATAGACCGATGCAGATTCCGGCACTGTTGCAATCTGCTTAAAGGTACCGATAGCCAGCTGACTGATCTGTTTTTGCAGGAACCATGGCTTTGGAATCATAGAACCCTGGTGAAAGAGACATATTTATTGAAACAAACAAAAAAAAAAAGACTTAATGCATGCCACTCCACTGATCATGGTACACGTTTTTTGATTATTATTTTATTTCTGGCATCATTTGGACAGTTGTGAGGCCCTCCTCGCGTGACAGCTTTGACTTTGAAGTTTTTCTTAGCATATCACTTTCCTTGCCCACAGATCACCAGTTGACATTGAAACAGTGTTGTAAAGTTTTTGCCTCTCATGAAGCTTTTCTGTCCCCAACTGCTATGGAGTGCTTGTTTGTCACATTGCTCTTACATATAGGACAATTTATACTAGCCATGTCAAGATTCTTAAAATATCCATTCTTGTCAAACAATGCAGCAGAAGGCCTGCTACATCCACAGGTACGTACTGATGAAAACAGGGAAGGGCAGAACTGGAATTTAGCATCAACAAGAGCTTGATTAGCGGGTTCTTGAGAAAGTGATAGGTTTACTTGGATTAGCGTCTGGTGGTTTGAAGATTACGATGCTCTACAACTCGAAGTTGCTAAGAGTAAAGGTGACCAAATTCATGCCGAGCTGTCATTAGAGACAGAAAAGCTTGCTGCAAAGTGACAGTTTTGCAATGCTGTCCCACAGTGAACCTGCTATATGCAGAAGTCAAGTGACCAAACTTGGAAAACATGAGAGTGGACTGTCAATGTCACCAGAGCATATCTATGGGTTGATTAGATGATATTTTGAACTTTTTAAATTTATTAGAAACTTGTTAAAATCCTTTATTTATACAAATATGAAATTATGTAATTTTTGGTAGCTCTTGACAGCCAAACTAGAAGGAAGCGTTTTGACATGTTTTGTCAAATGCGAACGTTAGCTGCACATCATCGCTACTGAGGTGCTATGGGCAAGGAATGAATTTACTTATAAAAAATGCACAGCATACGAAATTCTGGATAGTGACGTGCGTGTGCCACACTGCTACCCAGCTTGACAAGTGCAGTCAAATCCAATTGTGTCCACTTATCTTTACGAAAATTTGATCACATCTCTCCAAATGATCCTGAAAACAAAACAGAAAAAAGGAAGTGTATTTTGGGAGACTCTGCATGTTCTTTGAACTGCGATGCTACAAGATGCCATCCAACCACTACTTATATATTCAACAGGCTTTTGGCCAGATCACAAAAATGGTGAATAGGGGACAGTTTTTTTAATGAATAACAGAGTATAGGTTCCAAAATAAAATCCACGAATAGCAAGCTTACACATTTTCAGGACAATACTGCACAGTGAAACCGAAATTTAACTGAATCTGATTTAACGGATATCAAAATTAACGGACGATATGGACAGTACATGTTACGTAAAATTGTTTCCACTTGGTACTTCAGCTGGCGTTGACAAAGTTTTTTTGTTCCAGAATTGGATGCTGTTGCTAACTGGGTGGTGGCACAATATAGGCATAGATTAGGACACATGATTACAAGGTCACACATAAATATTATTAGATACAGCCAGCAGCAGTACCTGCCTATGAATGTGGCAATATTTCATTAATGTGGGAGCCAAGATGGCAGATGTTTTGATGTCCCATAGATTCCTGAGCAGAGGGAATGCACACAGTGGCGATCTTTAAAAAGAATATGACACACAAATCTCTGTAATCTGGAACAAACTACATTTCGTACAATAACATTTTTTTGTCAAGACGTTCATATTGGACAATAATTTTAGAAATAGGAAGTACTCTAAATCATTGTGGATCATGGAAGCCACCTTGCTTTGATTAGTCTATGACAACAACTACTTGTCACCACTGACAAAGCACACCAATGTGGTAAGTCTGGATAATATTTTCAAGCATTTTTGTATTTATTTACAATAACTTTGTACAACGCTGGAGGTTTTAGGCCACCAAAAGAACTAAATTTTTTTACTGAACTGTCATATATAAGCCGCCCACCCCAAAAAGAAACTAAAAATAAGTCAATATAACAGAAAATCAGCAACAATGGAGGACCCCTTCACCAATCAGTCCATTAAATCGAGGTTCCACTGTAATTGTTTTTCTTACAAATATGTGGAGGAACTTGAGGATGCGCTTGTGTGTCAGGATATGGAGGACGTTCCCTGATGTTGGGTCGATGACAGGAAGTCGATGTATCTTGTTCTTTAACAGTGAGTAGATGGCATCAAAAAGACTAGAGGGACGATAATATGGTCTTCAAACAAATATCCAACAACTTTTACCATTTTAAAAAAAGGGGGGTGTTGACCTGGCCTCGGGAGTGATGCTGATGAGTCTGTTGGTGGAGTACTGCAGATAGATCTCTGCCGAAGGGAAGCAAATTCACAGCATAAGCGGATATGAAATTTGATGACAAGCACTAATTTGGTACGCCATTATTACACTCTTATGTCATATGTACATGCCTCTCCACGTCTCTATCTTGTGCTCCTCCAACTCATATATCTGAACCTGTAATCAACACAAATCCATCAACTGGCTTGTTCATTGGCTCACTACTTTGTAGAAGAACACACATGCTAAAGCAACCACAGATATGACAAATGTGAATACACCTGTGCATTTTGATACAATTAGAATTAATTGCATCAAATAATTACAATCTGTTGGCTCACCAGAGGAGACTTGTAATAACGATGGAGAATGTTGATGAAGTCTGTGATGGTCAGCATTCCTGCATTCAAACATAATTTCTAAAAGATTACAGTTCAACTGCAGAACACTTCTGGGCTATATGAGAGAGGTATCTGGTAATCTACATTCTTAGACTGAAAATGAGCCCCGACTTACTGCCGGTAAGAAGGGTTGAACTCTGACACCAATCGTAAAGGGACTGGACAGCCTGTATCTGGGGGTTTGGTATCCCATACTCCCAAAGGACCCTACACAGGACTCCCCGAGGGACACGGTCAAAAGAAATTTCCAAGTCCACAAAACACATGTACAGTAGACTGCTTGGGCAAATTTCCATTCACCCTCGAGAACCCTGCCAAGGGTGTAGAGCTGGTCCACTGTTCCCCACTGTTCCATAGCCAGGACGAAAACTACAATGATCCTCTTAAATCTGATATTCAACTTACTGATGGACCCTCCTCGCCAGCACCCCTGAATAGACCTTACCAGGTCGGATGAGGAGTGTGACATTCATTTGGTTGGAACACACCCGACGGTTCCCCTTCTTAAAAATGGGGCTCACCACCCCAGTAGGCAATTACAAAGGCTATGTTCCCGATGTCCATTCGATGCTGCAGGGGCGTGTTACCCAAGACAGCCCCACAATATCCAGAGCCCTTAGGAACTCTGGGCAAATCTTATTCACCGCTGGGGCCTTCCCACTGAGGACCATTTTAACAACCTTGGTGACCTTAACCCCAGAGATAGGAGAACCTGTTTCAGAGAACCCAGACTCTGCTTCCTCATTGGAAGGCATGTCGTGGAATTGAGGAGATTTATTCTCCTCACTGACTCACAATGTCCCAGGTTAAGGTCAGCAGTGCCCCATCATTACTATACACAGTGTTGATGGTGCACTGCTTCCCCCTTATTGAGACGCTGGATAATGGACCAGAAATTCCTCGAAGCCATCTGAAAGTCTTTCTCCATGGCCTCACTAAACTCCTCCCATGCTCAAGCTTTTGGTTCAGGGACCACCAAAGCTGCATTTCGCTTGGCCAACCAGTACCCCTCAGCTGTATCAGGGGTCCCACCGGCCAAAAATGCCCAATTCTTTAACTCGATAGCATCCCTCACCACGGGTGTGCACCAATGGGTTTGAGGATTGCAACCACGACAGGCATTGATCATCTTAGCCCTCAGCAACGGAGACGAAACATGGTCCACTTGGACTCAATGTCCCCTGCATCACCCGGAACATGAGCAAATTTCTTTCGGCGGTGGGAGTTGAAACTCTTTTTTACAGGGGATTCTGCCAGACGTTCCCAGCAGACCCTCACAATACGTTTGGGGTCTTCCACGTTTGACCGGCATCTTACCCAACAATCTGAGGAACTCACCGGCAGGTAATGATCAGTCAACAACTTTGCCTCTGTCTTCACCCAATTGTCCAAGATATGCGGTCCCAAGTCCAATGTCAGAACCACAAAGTCAATTATCGAACTGGGACCTAGGGTGTCCTGGTGCAAAGGCAGAGGGGGGTTACCCTTGACTCCACTGGGGTGACCCCTAGTATACAGGTGTCTGGACCCTACTGTACAGGTGCTGAGCCAGGGAGCAAAAAAGATACCCACACATGCCCGGCGTCTCTCACTGTGGGAAACTGTAGAGTGGACAAGAGTCAAACCCCTCTCAAGAGGACTGGCATCAGAGCCCAAGCTGTGTGTGGAGGCGAGCCGAACTATACACTGGTCCACCGTTACATTGCTTACATCCCTGCAATTAACGTACCTATATGCTAAAACATGTGCTGGCAATGTCGGTTACCAGGGAGTCAGTCCAAACAAGCAGCAAGATCAGTAACGGCAGGCTTACGGGGTAGGTCGGGAGACAGGCGTTGGTCGGTACACGGGAGGTAGACGTCAGGAGTACGGTAGTGCGGGAACGAGGCATGAGAGGCAACGATCTAGCAGAGTCTCTGTCGTCCCCCGGGTCCTATATGTACTGGGGCTAATCGGAGGTCATGAGGCGCAGGTGTGACCCTTCCGATTAGACGGCCACGCCCAGCCCTGGCTGGAATCCAGGATCATGACAGTACCCCCCCCTCAACGGCCGGCTCTGGACGGCCCAGGCGCATCAGGGTGAGCCGCGTGAAAGTCCCTGATGAGGGAGCGGTCCACGATGAAGCGGGAGGGGATCCAAGAGCGCTCCTCCGGGCCATATCCCTCCCAGTCAACCAGGTACTGGACCCCCCTCCCTCTGCGGCGAGAAGACAGCAACCGGCGCACGGTGTACACCAACCCACCGTCGACCATGCGGGGGGGCGGGGGGGACTTGAGCGGAGGAGCCAGCGACGACGTGCGATTCGGGCGAAGTCTGCTGACGTGGAACGTAGGGTGCACCCTCATCGACCTGGGCAGTTTCAACGAGACGGCGACCGGGTTAATAACCTTGGAAACAGGGAACGGGCCAACGAACCTGGGAGCAAGTTTGCGGGATTCCGTCCCCAGCGGGAGATCTTTGGTGGAGAGCCACACTCGCTGTCCCACTCTGAGCTCTGGTGCGGCCCTCCTCTTGCGGTCTGCTGCGGCCTTGTAGGCGCTGCTCATGCGCAGCAGTGTCCTCCGAGCTGCTTCCCAGGTCCGTTTGCAGCGTCGCACCACGGCCAGGGCCGACGGAACTGTGGTTTCTGTGACCAGTGGAGGAAACAGGGACGGAGGATACCCATGCACGACATGGAGTGGAGCCATACCTGTTGAAGCGGAGGGTAGGGAATTGTGGGCATACTCCACCCACTTGATGTGCTGGCTCCACGTGCTCTGGTCCCTGGATACCAGACATCGAAGACCGGTCTTTAATTCCTGGTTAATCCTCTCAGTCTGGCCATTAGACTCTGGGTGATGACCCGATGTCCGACTTGCTGAAGCGCCGATGAGGTTGCAGAACTCCTTCCAGAAACGGGCGCTGAATTGCGGACGCCTGTCCGAAACGATGTCCTGGGGTAGACCGTGGTAACGGACGACCTCGTCTAATACCAACTGAGCTGTCTGCTTGGCCGACGGGATCTTCGGGAGCGGCACGAAGTGGACCATCTTGGAGAAACGGTCCACTATGGACAACACCACTGTGTTCCCTTGTGAAGGCGGCAGGCCGGTAACGAAGTCCATCGCGATGTGTGACCACGGACGAAAGGGGATGGACAGGGGTTGCAACTCACCAACGGGCCGTAGGCGGGAAGTTTTATTGGCAGCACACACCGGGCAGGCATTGACGAACTCCCTTACATCCTTGCTGAGATTAGGCCACCAGAACCTTTGTTCGACCACTGACCGTGTCTTCGCCATACCCGGGTGGCAGACCGTCTTGTTGGTATGGGCCCAGTTGATGACGTCTCCCCGCAGAGATGGGATGACGAAAAGACGGCCCGACGGACAATCCGCGGGTGTCGGTGTCTCTTCCAGGGCCTCCTTCACCCGCGACTCGATCGACCAGGTGAACCCGGACACGAAGCACCCCGCTGGCAGGATAGTAGCGGCGTCTGAATCAGTGCGCCCTCCCTCGTGGATCCGCGAGAGTGCATCCGGCTTGCCGTTTTTGGAGCCTGGGCGGTAAAACACCTTAAAGTGGAAGCGGGTGAAAAATAGAGCCCACCTGGCCTGACGGGCGTTCAACCTCTTCGCGGACTTCAGGTATTCAAGGTTCTTATGGTCCGTGAAGACAACGAACGGTACTTGCGAGCCCTCCAGCCAGTGCCGCCACTCCTCCAACGCGCTCTTGACCGCCAGCAGTTCCTTATCTCCCACATCGTAGTTCCTCTCTGCCGGGGTCAACTTTCTAGACAGGAACGCGCACGGGTGAATCCTTCCATCCCTGGGACTCCTCTGTGACAAGACTGCTCCGATTCCTGAATTCGATGCATCCACCTCCACCACAAACTGGTTATCGGGATCCGGAATAATGAGAACGGGCGCAGTAGTGAAACTTGCCTTGAGCCTGCCGAAGGCCTCCTGGCAGGTCCCGGACCAGTCGAAGGTGGTATTTGGCGAAGTGAGCGAATACAGAGGAGCGGCCACGGAACTGAAGTTCCTTATGAATTTCCTATAGAAATTGGCAAATCCCAAGAACCTCTGCACGTCCCTCCTGTTGGTGGGGGTAGGCCACCGCAGCACCGCGTCGACCTTCCCGGGATCCATCCGTATCTCTCCCTCAGCCAGGACGAAGCCCAGGAAGGACACGGATGCCTGATGGAACTCACACTTATCCATATTCACGTATAATTGGTGCTGCTGCAGACGCCGGAGCACCTCTCGGACTTGTTGAATGTGAGAGGCTAGGTCTGCTGAAAAGATGAGAATGTCATCCAGGTAAACAAAGACAGATCTGTCCAGGAACTCCCGGAGCACGTCGTTAATGAAGTTCTGAAAGACGGCCGGAGCGTTTGTCAGTCCAAAGGGCATCACAAGATACTCATAGTGCCCTGTGGGGGTGTTGAACGCCGTCTTCCACTCATCCCCTTCCCGAATCCGCACCAGATGGTAAGCGCTGCGCAAGTCGAGCTTGGTGAAGATCCGGGCTCCCTGGAGGAGCTCGAATGCTGTAGAGATAAGCGGCAAAGGGTACCTGTTCTTGACTGTGATGTCGTTCAGTCCTCGGTAGTCGATGCAGGGTCGCAGCGTGGAGTCCTTCTTCTTGACAAAAAAAACCCCGCACCGGCTGGTGAAGATGAGGGACGAATGAGTCCGGCTGCCAGCGAGTCCTCGATGTAGTCCCTCATGGCTTGATGCTCTGGTCGCGTTAAAGAGAACAGTTTCCCTCTGGTAGGAAAGGTGCCTGGCAGGAGTTCAATCGCGCAGTCGTATGACCGATGTGGCGGTAGAGACTTTGCCTTAGATTCAGAGAAGACCTCCCGTAGGTCATGATAGCAGGAGGGCACTGCGGTCAGGTCCAGGGCAGTACCAGGTTCTGTTAGCCGAACCGGCGCGACTTGAATACCCCTGTCTCTCCGGACAGCAAAACAACGACTGAGACAGTCCTCACCCCAAGTCTTGATCTGACCCGTGGTCCAATCTATGTGCGGATTATGTTCTTTGAGCCACGGACTGCCCAAGATGATGTCGCTACTACGTGCGTCGAAGACATGAAAGCTAATTCGCTCCGAGTGAGCGTCCGGAAAGCTCATACGTAGCGTCTGAGTACGATGTGTAACCCGACAAAGGAACTTGCCGTTGGCGGCATAGGCGTGACGAAACCGTTGCGTGGGGAAGGTTGCCGCCCCCAGCTCCTCGACCACGCGGGGATTTATCAGGTTTGCTTCCAACCCAGAATCTATGAAAGCCGTCACAGAGCATGAACGGGAGTCCGTTCCCAAGGTGAGGTGAAGAAGGGACCCCCCTGACCCCGTCGCGGTGTACCGCACACTCACCGGAGTAGTGATCCTGATGTCAGAATGCCCTGGTCGAGTCGGGCAACGGGCGATCAAGTGTCCCAATCGCCTGCAGTAAAAACAGCGTCCCTCTCGTCGCTGACGTAAGCGCTCCTCCGCTGAGCTGCCAAGCCCCTCCACTTGCATGGCTTCTGGTGAAGCTGACAACACGGGTGGCTGGGAAGCGGAAACAACCGGACTGTGACTCTCCCTCTCCTCCTCCCTCAGGCCCTCCATCTGTCTCTGCACGGTGAGGCGCTGGTCCACCTTGAGGGCCAATGCGATGAGGGAGTTAAGCGAAGGCGGAAGATCCATGGCCACGAGGTGACCACGGATTTGTGGGGACAGTCCCTCGTAAAACGCGTCATGGAGGGCTTCCTCATTCCAGCGGCTCTCGGCAGCCCGAATACGGAACTCGATGGCGTAGTCGGACACGCGGCAACGCCCCTGGCGAATTGTCATGAGTGACGACGCCGCCTGGCGTTCCGGAGCCGCATACTGGAACACCTGGGTAAGCGCGCAGACGAAGCTCGCCCATGAGCGGCAGGTCTCCGAGTTACGGCTCCACTTGGCGGTGGCCCATGCCTCCGCCCTCCCTGTCATGTGGGAAATGACGAAGGGGATTCGGGAGCGGTCCGTGGGAAAAGCGGAAGCTTGCAGCTCAAAGTGGAGATCCCACTGCGCCAGGAAGGGCTTGACGTTACCGGAGTCGCCTGAGAACCGCTCTGGTCGAGAGAGCGGAGTGATGGTGGCACGGGGAGGCACAGGAGCGGCCGCGCTAGCTTGGGAGGCTAGCCACGGTTGTAGCTGGGTGCAGAGCTCCTGGATCTGGTGAGTCATACCCTGGAGAGCAGCCTCTTGCTCACCCAGGCGTTTGCCCTGCACTTGCAGCGCACGGCGAATGGCTTCAGAGTCGGCTGGGTCCATGTTCTTGGCTAGATCGTTCTGTCACGGACGAGACTCGGGGGTGGACCCAAATGCACGACTCAGGTGAGAGGTAAGCAGTGCGGAATAAGCCTTTATTCGTTCCAATGTCGGTTACCAGGGAGTCAGTCCAAACAAGCAGCAAGATCAGTAACGGCAGGCTTACGGGGTAGGTCGGGAGACAGGCGTTGGTCGGTACACGGGAGCTAGCCGTCAGGTGTACGGTAGTGCGGGAACGAGGCATGAGAGGCAACGATCTAGCAGAGTCTCTGTCGTCCCCTGGGTCCTATATGTACTGGGGCTAATCGGAGGTCATGAGGCGCAGGTGTGACCCTTCCGATTAGATGGCCACGCCCAGCCCTGGCTGGAATCCAGGATCATGACATTCGGGCTGTACCCGGCCAAGACTCTTTGGTGCATGCCTGGCACCAGGGTCCTCGCCTTTGAGTCCTACCTCCAGGCCTGGCTACAGAGGGGGCCCCAGTGACCCCGCATCCTGGCAAGGGAAACATCATCCAAGTTTTGTATTCGCCACAGGGGTTTATGGAGCCGTGCTCTTTCTGCTCCCTCATCTTGGACCTTTTTGCTGTGGGTGACCCTCCAGGGGCATGAAGAATACTTAGCTCCTAGTATCATTGGGACACACAAATCCCTCCACCACGAGAAGGTGACGACTCAAAGAGGTTTTTTCAAAGATAAAAATTTGCCTCCCATCAGTCCTACAACGCTACTTCATTCAATTCCTCTGTTTTGTCAGATGAGCTTTGACGTGCATGTCAGTATACTCCCTGAACCAAGAAATGACACAGTTACAGGCTCCACTTGTTTGGAACACAAAATACAACTTGGCAGATTTAAACATGTCCTCAGAACTGTGAGGCAAACCTGCTCACCAGTTTCCACCATGCTGCTCACAAACATACTGTATGTATTACAAATATTAAACAGTATATTAAGGCATAAACGTGACAATTTAGTGCCAGCAAAATAAACTTCAACAAGCTTGGTTTCTAAAAAAACTTAACTTGGTTCACCAAACCAAACCAGAAATTTTGATAAAAAGCCCAAAAATATTCTTACTTATTCTTCCTATGTGTGTGTGTGTTTCTTTCGGCTTGTCCCTTTCGGGGTCGCCACAGCGTGTCAGTTGTAACAAAAAAGAGTTGTCAGCAGCTTGGTAATAGACAATTGGACCCGTCTAATTCTGTAAACATTGGCACTTATTCCATAGTTTTAAAAGTAAAAACTATGTCTGCTTAAAAAAAAAAATCACCCCAAGTGGAATCAGCAGTATTTTAGGTTAGTTGTTTCTCAACCGAATTTTGGCAGGCCCACCATTAGGTCAGTTTGCGTGATCCTTCAGATGTCAGCAACAGAAAACAATTGCAGGATATCTGCAGTGATTGTTGTCTACACTGTAAGTCTGGGTGTTTTCTTGGACACTTGAAATAGTGACACTACATACATTTGGGTAGGCTTGTTTTGTCAAACTCCTTATTAAGTTAATTAAATATACGTGCAGATTCATTTCTGCTTTTCACAGGTTTTGTCAGCACATTGTTGCATTGACTGCCTCAGTGACCTTTGAAAAAGAGTTTGAGAAGATGACATAACACGGCATTTGTTTTTGAGATATCAAAAGGTTTTTTGTACAGTGGGAGTGATCTTTATCCACGACGGACTTTGAAAGCTCCTGTTGCCCCTGAAGAAATTATGGTAGATACAGTCCAATGCTCAAAAGATAACACTGTTGACAAGAACGGCCTGAAAAGTTTGTTGATGAGGACTTATCATGGCTTAGTAATGTCTGACAAGAAAATGAGTAGCAATTATCACTGCAAATTAAGTTGTGCGTGTTGATACAAAAACAGACAATAACGGCATTTTTAACCACCTAAAGCAGTGCTACATGCTCAATGCAAGACTTTATAACCCCCCCTCCCAAAAAAAATTGTTACTCGAAAGAAATGCTTTTAGTAAATGAATTGATTGAAAAAAAGGTATTCCAGTATATGATTTTAAGGGCGTGTGGAGTTTTAATGGCCCTTCCCAGCAGGCACAAGACGTGGATTCAACGTTGAATTAACGTTGTTTTAGGTCGCGACATCGAACAACCTAAATTCAACGTTAATTCCACAGTTTAATTTTTACATTGTCAAATAAAGTTTGTTTCGCCGTTGATTCCTTGTGGATGACGCAACTAACTCCTGTCTGAAAATATCCCCATGATGCACCTCACATGATGCTGCCATTCCTAGTTTTCAAATCGTCAGCAATCGTTCATTATGATTTACAATTTTTATCGTTATTAATTAGATCTAAACTATCAGTCCGTCCATCCAGGCTATGAGCTCCAACAGTGACCGCAAGTTTCAGTTCACGTCAGCCGTACATTCTCCGCCCGAACTGTAGTGGGAACTTCCACGGGGTTAGGAGGTAACAAGGACACCGGGTCGATGGATTAAGTTGACGTTCTGTGTGTGTGAGATAGGTTTGCATGTTCCGCTTCCCAGCAGGTGGCGGTGGGTTGTTTGCTTATGTAGTTGATTGAAGGAGAAGAAGAAGTCAGAGCCCACCAAAACATAGGCTGTACGTTGTCGTTTAAGGACCAGCGAGTGGTTCCAGGCAGAGGTAATACACAGGTAGGCAGTCCAACAAATGCAAAGGCACAAAAACGTGGCAAAAGGTAAGGTCCAAAAACATGAAAACGAGGTCGGTTAACTCCTAGGTAAAAACAAGACTTGACTTATACTCGGCTATCGTGGCATAGAACGCTGGCCTTGACAACGAGCCAAATACACAACAAGAAGCTTGTACACTCACATTGACTAATGCAGTCCCAAACAACAACCTGGAAACTAACAATACAACAAACAAGGCTTAAATACGTTGCATAATTAGTGACAATGAGGCTCAGACGAGTAGCTGCTGTACAGGGCAGTGGCCTAGCCACGCCCCTGACACCTTAGGAATATCCCTTTTTTCCCTACTGGCAAAATTGATACATCCCTCCCCTTGTCATGGTGTGACGTCAATGGCAGAAGTGGAGACCAAATTCACTGCTGAAGAATTACTGAATAACAGTCACATTTTAAACATTGGTGCTGCTGGGTTGATGGTTGACTTATCGCTTTTGATGATTAAAAAAGGTGCAATTCCAGGGCTATTAGTCAACAACACAGGTTAACAGTGGATGTTACTCAAAACAAATATCTGTGTCAACACAAAACAACAGTTTGCCACAATGAAAACTTCCACGATGGCATGAGATATTGAAATGACCTGCTTAGTAGTTTTTGTCCCTTTCTGCAGGGTGGCCAATCATACCAAAACAAAACAAGGATGGGAACGACAGTATGGAACAATAGCAGCCAACTCCAAACAAACAGTTTGGGTTGTGTAAAAGAGATGAAAACCGGTAAGTGTGGGATGCAAAAAGCACAAGGAGCAGTCTGTATTATATTTATGCATTTAACTGTCATATGTATATCTGTTATACAATCACTTTTAAATCGCAAATGTAGTTTGTAAAGTGGTTGTAGAGTGATCAAGAAAATGTTTAAGATCTTTGTCCTCTGATCTTGAAATGCTCACACCAATGAGCAATCGCTCTCCCTGCATCATCAGGGCGATGGAAATTTTGATGATTGGGTGGTGGCAGTTTGATTTATGTTTGCTGACTTAGTATGATTGGAAATGTCTGCCAGTTTCACTTTCTTGGGGGGTGGGGGGTAGTGCATGTGTGTGTCCTTTCTGAAAGCTGAGAAGAGCTGATGTGACAAGTCAGCAGTGAGTGGTGTGCACTTAGAAGCAGATAAGAGAAACAAAGATTGAAATGTGTTATAAAATCACTACTCACCTACAAAACATTTGAGTTTATTGTCCCACAGTGGTGCTGCTCGTACGCCGTTAGCCACTAGGGCAAAGAAAGCCTTCTTCACCTTCATACGAAATGACAAAACACATCTGGCTAGTTCATGTTTTTCTTAGCTATTTATTTTATTTCAGTTAATTAAAGTAACGAAGCACTAAAGTAAACTGCTCTTTCACTACCTGCAGTGCAGTGTCAAAGATGACTAGCTTGGAGCTGGTAGGCATGGCATCATAGCAGCTGTGGTTCTTCATGAAGTTCATGTAAATGAAGGCATCCCGCTCTGGGCCTACAAGGGACCCCACACCATCCATCCATGTAGGTGAACAACTGCCTGTCAAATGGCACAAAAGGTTCTATGGACTATTTCATAATGCTTGTCAACAACAGGTACTAGGATAACTCTGGGTGGCAGAAAAGTGACTGACTACCACAAACCGGAACTGTAACGACGACAACAACTTGTTTAGGTTTGCGCTGCGACCCAAATGGTTTAATTTTTTTTCATTTCTATAGAACAAAACAGAACAGAACAGACTAAAACAAAACAAAAAATGAACAAAATAAACATTCAGATTCTGTGGGTGAGGCCAATAAAGTGGGTAGAAGTCATAAATTGTTGTCCAAGGAAGATTGCAAGACCATTTTGTAGAAGTAATAACTGGCCAATAATGTAATAAAGGTCCTTAATCTATGACATAACTTTAGGCCAGGAGTGCAACATTTTATTAAATTACTTTCAGATTATCACATTATTGGATAGGTAAAATAAATAAATAAATGCTGTGAGAATGTAAGAATTTAGCCCATCATAATGTAATCATAATTTACTTTATTTTTTTTGTGGGGGGAGCTGTTACATTTTAAAAAAGGCTGTAAACTACCCTTATGAACAATGATTATGTTACTGACTTGTTAAGGACAAACACATAGGAATAACAGCGCCTAATGTAATAACTGTCATAGTTCTGCCGGTCTGTGCAGCTCCCCCGACACATCTGCACTCATCCGGAGGCCTCATCCTCTCATCTTCAGTAATTACCTGGAGTACTTATAGGACCCAGTGGACGGTCTGGCTTTGCCAGATCGTTGCCATCCATGTCTTGTTTCAGCACTTCCTTGCATCTGATCCAGAATCCCAGCGTATCGACCTCTGCCTGTCCTCCGACCAACCCCGTAAGATTAATGTTCTTGATACTGCTGCTCTCACGAATTGACCTCCCGGCTAATGACCTTAGAACTAATAAAGACCTTCTTTTAACTGCCTCCCTGCCTACCGAGTCGTGCATTTGGGTCCACACAAGAGTTCTAGCTACTACAGAATAATCTAGCCACGAAAAGAACTCAGCCGACTCAGCAGCTATCCACCGCTCTCTACAGACCCAGGGCAGATGCCTGGCCGAGCAGGAGACTGCTCTTCAACTTACCAAAGAAAAGACTTCTCGAGATCTGTGCCCGATTAGTGGCATGGCTAGCATCTCAGGCTAGCGCCACTAACGCTACTTCAACGGCGCCTGCCACCTTTTCTTCCCCAGTCCAGGCTGCTCCTGCCAGCCCACCAGTCACAGAGTTTCAGTGGTTCGGGAACACGCCTCTCTCCCAGCCCGAATGCTTCTCTGGAGACACTGGGAGTGTCAAGCCGTTCCTCGGTCAGTGTGACCTCCACTTCAAGCTGCAGGCTTCCACCTTTCCGACGGACCGCGCACGGATTGCCTACGTCATATCCCACCTGACGGGGAGAGCAGAGGCGTGGGCTACAGCAGAGTGGATTCGTAACTCCGAAACGTGCCACTCCTGGACCTCCTTCGTATGTGCCATGATGCAAGGCTTACAGTATGCCTCACCGGAACGCGAGGCAACGGCTACGTTGATCACACTTCGACAGGGGCAGCGTCATGTGGCAGATTATGCAATCGAGTTTCGCATCAGAGCAGCTGAGATTTGATGGAACGAAGAGGCACTTCTCGATGTCACGTCCCATCGGAACGAGAGGTAGGACCCAAATGCAGGAACTCGGAAGACGCAAGGTAGTTCAAGAAGAGACTCGTTTATTGTATGCAGAGGTCGGGGATCGAGCAGGCAGTCCGGTGCGGCAGCGGTAGTTGTGACGTCGGGGAAAGAGAACAGATGAGCGGAAAGGCAGGAGTCGGTACACGGGGAAACAATCAACGCAGGCAGAAAGATCAAGGAGTCGGGCTTGCAAGGTTGGTCGGAGAACGGACGAAGGTCGGTACACACAGGATCAATCAGGAGTACGAGAGTGCTGGAACGGGACATAAAGCTCAACGAACTGGCGGAGGACCAGTCGTCACCGGGTCCTATCTATACAGGGGATGATCAGCCCGCATGAGGAGCAGGTGTGCGCCTCCCAATCAGCGCAGCCGCGCGGGCACCCGCACAGCTCATGCTGAAGCGGCAGGATCATGACACTCGATGCTTTTTTCCAAGGACTTTTACCACAAATCCGCAGTCCACTCATTGTGGTGGAATTGCCTACCTTCCTGGATTTGCTCATCGCCCTATCTCTCAGGATCGAGCACAGGTTAGCGATCCAGGCACAAGTGGACTCGGTACTAGACCAGTGATTCCCAAACAGTGTGGCAGGGTACATTAGTGTGCCGTGACCGCTCTTCAGGTGTGCCGTGGGAAGTTATCCAATTTTATGTAATTCCTAAAAAAATATTTATTTCAAGAAATAATGTCTATTTATTCATCTATTTATGCCAGTGAGGCAAAATGACAGACAGAACAAAAAACATCCTCTTCTATTATATGGCAGGAAGTACATACAGTAATTTATTGATCCATTTTTGGTGACATTTACTTTTGTTGGTGTGCCTTGGGATTTTTCAATTGTAGAATACGTGCCTTGGCTCTACAAAGGTTGGAAATCACTGTATTAGAGTGAGAGCAGGGTGCTTCCGCACCACCGGTCCCTCTTCCGTCGACGCCCATAACCGTGACAGAGCCTATGCAACAGAGGAATGACTGCGACACCGGCAAGAGGGCTGATATTTTACTGTGGACGGCTGGGCCACCTAATAGCCCACTGTCCGGTCAGGCCCAAGCGTCCCGCCCTTAAGATTATGACTAAGGTGAGTCTGAATCACACTGCGGCGGTTTTGAATCGAGCACTGCTTCAAGTCACCTTGAGCACAGGGGGTCGTACCTGTTCAGCTACAGCCTTTATTGACTCGGGACCAGACACCAATCTGATTAATCCATGGGTAGTTGAGTCTTTGAGTGCAGAGGTTTTCAAGATGCAACGGTTCTGTAACGCGTACGCGACCAATGGCAAATTCTTATGCCAAGTAACACACCGTACGCAATCACTGAGGATGACATTTCCAGATGCACACACAGAGCAGATAAGCTTCCACGTATTGAACTCCCAGAATAGTGATGTCTTCCTGGGCCGCCCCTGGCTAAAGAAACACAACCCGCACATCGACTGGACCACCAGTCAAATCAGGGCATGGGGTGCTGAATGCAGCAAGATGTGTCTCGGGGGTTTAAAAGAGAGGAACCTTCAGATCGCCCCAGTAGACTTACGGGAGCCGAAGTTTGTGCCAGAACTATCAGCAGTTCGATCTTGCTAATCTGCTACGGGAGACACTTAACAAGAATGTGTTCGTCTACCTCGACGACATTTTGATCTTTTCTTCAGACGAAGCTTCCCACATCGAGATGTCAGGGAGGTGCTGCAGCAGCTACTACGACACAACCTATATGTCAAGATGGAGAAGTGTGAGTTTCACCGGCCTTCTGTCATGTTCCTTGGCTTCATTTTGGTCAAGGGAGAGATTTGCATGGATCCCAGGAGGATCGACTCTGTTCTCCAGTGGCCCACGCCCACCCATCGCAGGGAGGTTCAAAGGTTCATTGGATTCGCTAATTTCTACCGCATCAGGAACTTTAGCTCCATAGCCGCCCCCTTGCATGCCCTCACTTCAACCCGCAATTCATTCGAGTGGGATGAGACCTGCCAGGAGGCCTTCAACAGACTTAGGTCAAGGTTCATCACAGCTCCAGTGCTCATCATGCCAGATCCAGGGAGTCAGTTTGTGGTGGAAGTGGATGCATCAGACTCGGGAATAGGAGCAGTAGTCTTCCAGAGGTGTGCGAGGGATGGGAGACTTCACCCGTGTGCCTTCCTATCAAAGAGACTGACTTCGGCAGAATGAAACTATGATGTGGGGGATCGTGAATTATTGGCAGTCGAGACAGCGCTGGAAGAGTGGAGGGACTGGCTGGAGGGATCGCAAGTGCTGTTTCTGGTGCTTACCGATCACAAGAACTTGGAGTACCTGAGGACTGCCAAGACATTGAATGCTTGTCAGGCTAGTTGGGCACTCTTCTTTACTTGCTTCTGTTTCACTCGGTCCTTTTGTCCAGGTTCGAAGAACAGCAAACCGGACGCGCTATCCCAGATCCATGAAGGGACGCGAACGGAAGCTGTGAGTGTTCCCATACTTCCAGAGGCCTGCTTCGTGTCCGGGTTCACTTGGGAGATTAAGACACGGGTAAAGGAGGCCCTAAGGGACTCTTCCGGCCCAGCCGAATGCCCTTCCGGTCATCTGTTCGTGGTACCCTCGCTATGGGGAGACGTCATCGATTGGGCCCACACGAACAAGACTGTTTGCCATCCCGGCATGGCAAAGACCCCTCAGTAATCGAACAATGGGTTCCTGGATCCCGTCCCGTTTTATTGTGGACCCCGGTCTTATCAGAGACTCATCCCATCCTGGGGCTTCTGGGCCGTCTGGAGCCAGCAGTTAAGGGGGCGGGTGGGGGGGGTTTACTATCATGGTCGTGCCGGTCCTAAACCTGGCTGTGAAGGTCCCCCGACACATCTGCAGTCATCAGGAGGCACACACCTGCGCCTCATACCCAGTAATTACTTGCAGTATTTATAGGACCTAGTGGACAGTCTGGCTATGCCAGATCGTTGCCATCCATGCATCATTCCAGCACGTCCTTGCTTTTGTTCCCGAATCCCGGTGTATCGACCTCTGCCTGTCTTCCGACCAACCCCGTAAGCTTAAAGGGCCACTGTCATGAAATGCATGATTCTTAGTATGTTATTAATGAAAAAATGTCAGTCAACATGGACCCATGCGTTTTTTCACCACAAAACATGATTTTGACGTATACAGCTTTTTGTAACTCCCGCCATGAAAATCCTTTTGAGGGATTTATTTTCAAGAAGAAGCAGGAAGTGACGTACATGGCGGGACCGCCCTAAAGGGGACTCGTTTGTTTCTATTAGTTTTACCTCCTGGAAGGCAGTTCGTTGTTCGTTCATGTTAGCCAAAATGCCGGCCCGTTGCATTTCTGGACATTCCTTGATCACTCGGGAGGATGAATTTACCCTTCATAAGTTTGCAAGAGACCCAGTTCGTCATGAAAAATAGATTGCACGAGTGCAGAGGACGAGAGCTTTATGGGTTCCAAATGACAGGTAGGTGTGTATACAGCTACTAAAAAATGTACACAAAGGTGTGTATACTGTCATGGTCCGGCCGGTCCAGCCCTGGCGGTTTGGTTCCCCGCACAGCTGCTCTGATTAGGATGCGCACACCTGCGCCTCATTGGCAGTGATTACCCCGGTGTATAAAAAGAACCCAGTGGACGGTCTGGCTTGGCCAGATTGCTGCAACTTATGCCCCGTTCCTGCACTCCCGTACTCTTGATCGTCAACCCTGGTGTACCGACCTCCGCCTGTCCTCCAACCAACCCCGTAAGCTTGACATCTTTGATACTCCTGCCTTCTCTGATCGATCTTCCGTGTACCAACCCCTGCCTGCCTGTGGACCTGCTCTCTATGCCCGACGTCCTGATTACCGCTGCCCCACTTGACTGTCTGCTTGATCCCTGACTTTGGACCAAATAAACACTTTTCGCGAACTACCTTTGCGTCTCGGGAGTCCTGCATTTGGGTCCTCCCTCCGTACTGATGGGTCGTGATACATACGGTTACTAAAAAAAAATAATAGTTTGAGGCGTACCACGTAATCGCTCTCATAACGTGACAAAGGAGCCGCATACGTATGACAAACGTGCTAAATGTGTCAATGTGTGCGTCGGACGGCAGTGAAGGCTGCGCGCCAAAAATGAGCCACACCGGCTGAGGCGCTGCGTCCACCGGTCAGCAAAGGCTGCGCGTCGGGCTCGCGGACGGCAGTGGCTCTGAAGATCGCTGCCAACAATGCCTCACTTAGCCGCGTGCGACAACAACGCAGTAAATCACCCTGGCTCGATGGTGTTGTTCATCACGTACTGCTGCTATGAACAATGCCGGTTGTGTGATGTTCTCCTTTTCGAAAAGAGCTTTTGTGTCAAAAGGGTTGTGTTCGTCTCCCATAGTAGGGTGCACCGCGCGTTTTCATTGCCGAATGTCTGGGTGACGTCACAGACGGGATGCAGCCAATATGGCAACCACTTGGATGTTGTAGAATGACACTTCTGCAACTTTGCGCATGGATGATATGCTCTCCACTCATATTTATTTTTTCATATAGACATTGAAGTGAATAATGTATTTTTCATAACAATATCTATTTTAGAATGTTTATAGGGATGATACTTGACCTTTAACGTCCTTGAAACTGCTGCTCTCTCCGATTGACCTCCCGGCTTACGACCTTGGAAACGAATAAAGACCTTCTTTTAACTGCCTACCTATGTACCGAGTCATGCATTTGGGTCCACACTAGAGTTCTGGCTATGACAATAACTACGGAAGCCAAACCCAAAAGAAAAAGGGCCACTATCACATTATAACATGATATGCTCTACGTTATAACATAGATTCGTTCACCAAATTATCAAGAAGTATTTATAATGCCAAATTGACTCATTTGAGAACAATAGGTATTAAAAAAAAAAACAGACATCAGAGAGGTTTATGGAGGTAAGCGTGTGGCAGCGTTACGCTTCCGTGTACAGATTGAGGCTAAAAAAAATTTCAGTAATAGTTAATGAATGCTAGTTTGAGTAAAATCAGGGGTAATTTATTTAAATATTGGTATTTGTATTAAAAAAATCCAAGTGGGTCCATCACTATGAGGGATTTATTCCTGATTGAGAACAGATCCAGCAACGAAGTATTTGTATGCATCCAGACTTTTATATGCTTTCAAACTCTTCTGTGCACATCTCAGACAATTGACTCACCAGATCCATGTATCGATCCAGTTGTCCAAGACAAGCGAACGCGAATTGACAATCCAATTTCTTATTGATGAAAACATCGACTTCGGCATTAAATATGGATCATCTATGCAAATTGTCTTGAATTTTTCAACGTACCTTCGTTTATTATCACCTTCTAAATGTTGAACAATATCGGACAAAACTCTGGATGTCGTGTTATAAGACATGTTTTCGTTTTGTCTCAACGGAATCAACTTGCAACAATGCTTTGTCAGAGCGGCAATATAGCGATGTGATTTGATGTCGTAGGTGCATGAGCGCTATACAAGCATTGTTCTGGTTCAATATAAATTGATGTCGAAAGAATGAAAATAAATCAACGATTGTCACACTGTCTCCAAACCTATTAACAGCTTGCCTCGAAGAAATGTTTTAAAAAGCCCATTTAGGAAAAGAAGGATTAAAAATGAACAGTGCTTATTTGAGCCATCTTCGTATTACTAACGACCTCATTTTATTCTCCTACAATGCTGAACAACTACAGCATCGTATTCAGGTATGTATGGGTTGCTTTGGTTGTTTCCAACATCTGGTGAAATGTTCAAGTTACATTAAAGAGAAAAATGATGACGTGTGAAGTACTGATCTGTCTGTCAATATTTTTCCACTGCCAGACTTGATAAATAACACTTTAATAGCTAATCATTTTAACTCATTCAATATGGTGTCAATATTTTGCACTGTCAGTTGTTTATTAGCACTGTGACAGCGTCAGTCATGTAATTAAAAAAAAATCAAAAGTACTGATTCAACTGTGAAAGTGTTTGCCATAAAAACTCTGGGTGAATATTGATTTTAACTCTAAGGATGTTAAATTCGTGTTCAAATTTGCTGTCCATTTTACAGTCGCCATGCGATTGGCTTGCGACCAGTTCCTCTTCCCCTGCTGGGATTTGCTCCAGGACACCCGTGACCCGAATGAGAATAAGCGGGATTGAAAATTGGTGAATTTTACTATTGAAAGAAGCCATTTTTAACAGAGATAAAGACTTCTGATAAACTGTCCCCCGAATGATTATGTTCAGTATGTCTGATTTTCCTCATCTATTTTTTAATCAATATACCTGTTGATGGTGTAAATTGTGGCTTTCATCGTGCTTTTAAGCAATACTTCCCATGAATCTTTATGACTGACACTTCAAACATTGAAGGTACGGCAGGAAAGAAAGCTTAAATCATCCTCCAAGTCATTTACCCTCTTTTCTTAATGGATCTGCACTTGCCAAATGACAAAGAAGGTTGTTACCATCAAAGAAAATATTTTGCCACTCAATAGTAATTGTGATGTCATTGCTAAAAGGCAAATTGCTTAATCATTCTTAGGACACTTGGGTAGTCAAAATCTTCATTACCTGTGTTGGCCATTACAACATCAGCCACCTCATCCTCGTCCATCTCAAATAACGGCACCTAAAGAATCACGGTAGACAAATCATTAGGTACAATTGCACACTCTAATGAGACCAAATATCAATCAAATCAAAAGCCTTTAATGTCATTATATGCTGTGCATACAACGAAATGATGAGTGCTTCTCTGCAAGGTGCAATAAAACAATAAAAAAATTGAAGAACATCTTGGGTAAAAACAATAGATAAAACATCAAGGCGCAGTTTTGCTAAAATAAATAAATAAATGAAATGCACAAAAGTGGCGTTGCATAATATTCCATTACACTCATGTTATTTCAGTGGTTTGAGTTCAAGTTGATGGCTCTGGGCAAAAAGCTGTCCTTGGATCTAGTTGTCCGTGTTTTGAGGGACCTGTACCACCTGCCAAAGTGCGAAAGGTTAAACAGGTGATGACCAGGATGTGAAGAGTCCTTAACAATATGTAGCGCCTCTCTGTGATAAAATACTTCGACGAGGTAGCCACCTGAGTTCTTTTCTTACTCCAAAGTACAAAACTAATAAATTAACCCAACGTTAACTACTCTAAATGTCTATTACAATTTTACTCTTGACTTGTGCATTTAATTCTCTATCAAAAGTCTCTGAAATAATATTTCCCCTTATGAGTTAATATTATCCTAATTTAAATAATAGAGCTACCAAATAAACTCACCACTATTTTAACTGTCTTGCAGATAGTCAAATAATAAACCTGGTTATGTAACAAAAAGTTTTAACATTTAATAACAAAATAAAGGATGGAAAAATCAAACATGTATACACAACACTCAAGTAAAGTCAATTTAACAGGTATACAATTCATACATGTTAAGGGCCCAAACAAATTTGAAGATAGCCGGCAAGCAAACAAAATTCAAACCCCAATGTCACTGCCGTGCTTCCCAAGGCAGGAGTGAAGAAAGTTGAAGGTGGTTTTTCGTCTGTCCGGCGTCCTCACGGTCCTCGTCCCTTTTTCTTCCTTGAAGTCCAAACACAGCCTCGCTAGCCGCTTTAGCTCGAAGCTAGCGCCCTTGTCCTCTCCTTTGTGGTCCAACACACACTTGCTAGCTAGCATTAGCTGGTTGCTCGCGCCCAAGCCAAGTCCCATGCATGCACTAAACCCCCGGGGGTAGCGGCTAATTCCACCACGTTACGGCGTGATTTGAGTAGGCTAATCAAACGACACGCTATTCCAGTTGAACTTTCAACAGTCTTTGTCGAATATGTTGATCAACATTTGATAAATGTCCACTGTTCACTTTCTTTGTCCTTTCGTTGCCCTCCAACAACCACTCGTACCTTGCACTCTGTTTAGCCTTTATTCTCTCTCTCTTTTTCCCACGTCTCCTCAACACGGTACTTCCTGTCCTTCTTAAACAATGGTTACGACAATAAAATGTCAAACAAAAGTATTTCTTTTTCACAAATGAATCAAACACACTTAAATACAAATCCCTCCAAAAGAAAATACAGTCAGCACACATAGTTTAACAGATATTCCAACACATTGCATAAAGAAAACCTATAACCTAATTGCTACTCTATTATACTGAAATTTTACCTGTACCAACTTTTAACCGGGTTACACCCTCCCCCCTTTTAAACGGTCTGCGTCCTCACCAGACACTAACATAAGGGTTCTGAGGCATAAGTCTAGGGTTTTAAGGTTTTCTTATTTCACTGATAATACCCCTATGCACTATAATTAAAGGCCTGTCACTAGACCTACCAGGCTCGTCATAAGTGAGTTTAACAATAGGCTTAATGGGTCGTTTAGATCTAGGCTCAGCTCTGGTGTTCATACTGTCTTCCCAGCCATCAGAACTGTGGGTTAGGTAGGGTAAAGAACCCTAACCCTAACCCTATTTGGTGCTTCGGGCCAGTGTCCATGCGTTAAGGCCCTGACAGCTGGTCCGATTGCTTCGTCATTCACTTGAGCTCTTCCAATACTCTGCTAGGACATCCGTTCGAGTGACTTGAACTCAACATGCGTGGGGTGCACATACAGGTCTGGAATGCACTGTGAGTAAGCACCTAATCGAGTGACATATACCTTGCATCAACATGCAGGATGCATGGCTTTTGTTGATTGGCAAAAACAAACAGAGGCGCATGAGTCAGGCAATATTTGATCTCGTGGAATGCATTGATGCAGGACTTGTCCCATCTTTCTCCATATGGCTCCGACTCTTTCAGATAGACTTTGTTGGCATCTCGGCTTTGATTCTTCTTCTTCGAAGTGGGAGTATAGCCCTTGGTATGGTCTGTCAATGCCCTTACTATTGCTGAATAGTTCTGGATGAACCTTCTGTAATAACCACAAAAACCTAAAAATGACTTCAGCGTTTTCAAATTTGTGGGCATTGGCTAGGTGTTGACAGCTTCTATTTTGCCTGGGTCTGGGGTGACACCATCTGCTGATACTATGTGCCCCCGGTACCTTACTCTCGGGAGACCGTTCTGACATTTGTCTATCGAAAGTTTGAGTCCAACCTCTCCAAGACGATCTAGAACTTTGAGCAGCCTTTCTTCGTGTTCTTTAAGGGTTTTCCCGAACACAATGAGGTCGTCAAGGTACACTAGCACTTGCAGAAGGTTGATGTCTCCAACAGCCTTTTTGATTAATCTCTGAAAGGTGGCTGGAGCACCTGTAATGGCTTGTGGCATCCTTTCAAATTGGAAGAATCCCAAGGGGCAAATAAATGCTGTTTTCTCCTTGTCCTCTTCGTGCATAGCAATCTGATAGTAACCTGAACGTAGATCAAGCACAGAGAACCACTCACTCCCACTCAAAGCATTCAGAGCATCGTCAATGCACGGGGTTGTATACTGATCAGGTATTGTTCGGCAGTCTATGCACATCCTCACAGCCCCATTCTTCTTTCTGACAATGAATATGTGGGAAGCATATGGGCTACGTGACTCTTTGATTATGCCTGCTTGTAGCAGTTCTTGTAGATGCTTTCTTACATCTTCAATGTCTGCAGGAGGCAACCGACGTGACCGTTGCCTGAAAGGCCTAACATCTGACAGACGAGTCCTGTGCTCCAACCCCTTTGCCAATCCCACATCCCACACATTCAAGGAGAAGACATGAGACTTTTCGGCTAGTTTCTGTTGTAATCGGTTCTTCCACTGTGCAGATATTGGGGAATTGCCAAAGTTGATCATATTGTCATCAAAGGCAGAGGAAGTCGTCTCTCTGGGTGGGATGGTATCAACTGAATCGACATGAAAGATGCTTCCAATCATTGTTTTCAACGGCAGGGAAAACTCCCTAGCTGATTCATTTTTGACCAGTACTCAGAAACTGTTGATTTCCAATGCCCCACTGGGCACAACCATTGGATGAACAAACACATCAATTGGTAAGGTGACTGCTGTTGAGGACTCCTTCATCAAAATTTCTTACTCAACTGGATGTTTTAAATCTACTTTGCACACTACCCGTGTGGCAGCCTCTACTAAGAGCAAAGGACCTGGTCCCATTCATCGGACATAACCAGCTTCTTCCTCAACTGGGGAATCAATATTTTCAGCCCTAATCTGATCTTCTTTCCCATTAACTCTCAGCCCAAGTGCATTCCTGACCTCCGCTTTGTCCCCAAACTGGTTCAACAACCGTCGGACATGGCTAGCATTTGTGCCAACAATAATGGAAGTCTTATCGTCTAGTCTGGGAGTGGGACATATGAGAGCTAAGACAGTGACAGTTTTACTATCTCCCAGCACCTCTGCAGGATATTCAAGGTCAACCAACACATACCCACGGTAAGGGTAAATAACCTCTGGTTCACTTAATCCCCAGATGGATAGACCAGATACGTGATGAATTGGAATATCAGATAAATACTCTTTGTACCAGGGCTCAAACATTATTGTCACTTGCAACCCACATTAAGGCCGTACATGGTTGCCCATTTACTTTTAAGGGCACCAGACTTGGCGGTCCAACCAGCTCATCAGGAATGCCTGTCGTCTCGGGCACATCAACAGCACTCCTTTTGACTGAGCAGTTAACTTCACTTGATGAGGCATCCCCTGATGGTTGATTGCTCTTTGTCTGCTCCAGGGTTTGAATCAGTCTATTGATCACTTTAGACTGGTTCTCGCCATTTGGACACTTTGTAGCAAAATGACCAGCCTCTCCATATCTGTAACAAATGGACTTGTTTGAGTCTTATCTGGGTTTTTGAGGGTAGCTTTTGACTGACTTTGACATCTTAACGGATGACACCGCAGCTTGCGGTTCCGCTACCTTATGGGCCAATTTCTGTTGCATGTGTTTTAACTCTTTCCTCAAAGGAGCTATTTGTGGCTCAGAACTGTGTCATGCGATTCTGCACTCGGGGGAATTTTCACAGTACTGTGTGGAACATCTGTCGTGGGGGTAGACACCACAGCAGCTACCAAGGACTTCAATTCCTTTATTTCAGACTTTAACTGTTGAATTTCTGAATGATTTGCATCCATTCCCTGTTATAGATATGCACTTTGTACAACTGCACCTATCTTTCATCTTGAGGATTCATATTCTTCCTCAGCGCGTATCTCCTTTAACAGCTGGAGGAACGTAGTTGGGTTTTCTTTGCGCTCTCTAAGACGAAGATTAATTAGCATCACGTCAGAACCAATAGCGCCACGCAACAGCTGCTCTAACCTTACTTTGTCAGCACACGTGACAGGAATACCACCTCTCTGAACCACCTTATTCAACGACTGTTCAAGACGCCTGAGGAAGTCAGAGAGCTTCTCCGCTGTTTGTTGCTGTAACAAACTAAAGGCAAAATATAACTCCTCTCCTGATCCAGCTGTCCCAAAAACATGCTCAAGTGCTTCTAAGCAGTCTTCTAGACTGACAGAAGGATTGTTGGATCGGGCTGCTTCGACAATATCAAGTGCTGGTCCTCTCAAACTCTCCATTAATCTACGCCTTTTCTCTTTTGGAGAGCCTTCAAACTCTTCCACCATGAGCCGTGCTTGACCTAATCAGTGTTCAAATGGTTCCTCTCCAGGTGGAGTGGGCAGCAATGCAGAAAAACTTTGTAATCTGCGGTAGCTTCCATAATCACTAAAAGGTTTGGTCTTGCTGAGTAATTCACTAACTACTAGTAGTAGGGCTGCTGTAGATTTGGTCACATCCTCTGCTGACGAAGATGATGTAGGTGTCTCATTTCTGTATGTGCAGTTTGCTTGCTGTTATCTGGATAACTTCTGACTTGCTGCATTGGTCTCTAGGCCTTTAACTACTGTGACAACAGACCATGGTCCACCACCATCAATGGGGTACACATCAAAGGGAACCATTTCTCTCTTCATAGCTTCTTTACATTCACACAAAACCAGGTACCGGTTCTGCTGCAGGCTGGAGGTTTGCCCTCTGACACACACACGTCCAAGACTCTTCACTGTTTCCATTGTCTCTTGGATGGCATCAGTATTTACTTCTTCATGCATGACCACCAAGAGAGCATGAGCCAGATCTAATGACTCCTGTTAGCTCCACCCACTTAATTGTTTTACCAACTCAGTAAGTCAACTCAGTTTATCCATTTTAGAACGAAAGCTATCAAAATTTACCAGCACAAATTTAACAAAATAAATGCACAAATAAATTTCCCTAGAATCCCAGCGGTGCCTCCAATTTATGTAGCGCCTCTCTAGCATGAAATACTTCAACGAGGTAGCCACCTGAGTTCTTTTCTTACTCCAAAGTATGAAACTAATAAATTAACTCAATGTTACTCTCAATGTCTATTACAAGTTTACTCTTTACTTTTGCATTTAATTCTCTATCAAAAGTATCCGAAATATTTCCCCTTATGAGTTAATATTATCCTAATTTAAATAATCAAGCTACCAAATAAACTCACCACTATTTTAACTGTCTTGCAGATAGTCAAATAATAAACCTGGTTATGGAACAAAAAGCGTGAACATTTAATAAAATAAAGGATGAAAAAATCAAACATGTATACGCAACAGTCAAATCTTCTTCTTTTCCTTTCGGCTTGTCCCGTTAGGGGTCGCCACAGCGTGTCATCTTTTGCCATCTTAGCCTATCTCCTGCATCTCGAACCCCAACTGCCCTCATGTCTTCCCTCACCACATCCATAAACCTTCTCTTTGGTCTTCCTCTCGCCCTTTTGCCTGGGAGCTCCATCCTCAGCATCCTTCTACCAATATACTCACTCTCTCGCCTCTGAACATGTCCAAACCATCGAAGTCTGCTCTCTCGAATCTTGTCTCCAAAACATCCAGCTTTGGCTGTCCCTCTAATGAGCTCATTTCTAATCCTATCCAACCTGGTCACTTCGAGCGAGAACCTCAACATCTTCATTTGTGCCACCTCCAGTTCAGCTTCTTGTTGTTTCTTCAGTGCCACCGTCTCTAATCCGTACATCATGGCCGGCCTCACCACTGTTTTGTAAACTTTGCCCTTCATCCTAGCAGACACTCTTCTGTCACATAACACACCAGACACCTTTCGCCAGCTGTTCCAACCTGCTTGGACCCGTTTCTTCACTTCCTGACCACACTCTCCATTGCTCTGTATTGTTGACCCCAAGTATTTGAAGTCGTCCACCCTCGCTATCTCTTCTCCCTGTAGCCTCACTCTTCCCCCTCTACTTTTCTCATTCACGCACATATATTCTGTTTTACTTCGGCTAATCTTCATTCCTCTCCTTTCCAGTGCATGTCTCCATCTTTCCAATTGTTCCTCTGCGTGCTCCCTGCTTTCACTGCATATGACAATATCATCTGCGAACATCATGGTCCAAGGGGATTCCAGTCTAACCTCATCTGTCAGCCTATCCATTACCACTGCAAACAGGAAGGGGCTCAGAGCTGATCCCTGATGCAGTCCCACCTCCACCTTAAATTCCTCTGTCACACCTAAGGCACACCTCACCATTGTTCATACATGCCATCATACATGTCCTGTACTATTTTAACATACTTCTCTGCCACACCAGACTTACGCATGCAGTACCACAGTTCCTCTCTTGGTACTCTGTCATAGGCTTTCTCTAGATCCACAAAGACACAATGTAGCTCCTTCTGACCTTCTCTGTACTTTTCCACGAGCATCCTCAAGGCAAATAATGCATCTGTGGTACTCTTTCTAGGCATGAAACCATACTGTTGCTCGCAGATACTTACTTCTGTCCTGAGTCTAGCCTCCACTACTCTTTCCCATAACTTCATTGTGTGGCTCATCAACTTTATTCCTCTATAGTTCCCACAGCTCTGAACATCCCCTTTGTTCTTAAAAATGGGAACTAGAACACTTTTCCTCCATTCTTCAGGCATCTTTTCACCCGCTAGTATTCTGTTGAATAAGTTGGTCAAAAACTCCACAGCCATCTCTCCAAATTGCTTCCATACCTCTACCGGTATGTCATCAGGACCAACTGCCTTTCCATTTTTCATCCTTTGTAGTGCCTTTCTGACTCCCCCCTTAGTAATCATTTCCACTTCCTGGTCCTTCACTCTTGCCTCTTCAACTCTTCCTTCTCTCTCATTTTCTTCATTCATCAACTTCTCAAAGTATTCTTTCCATCTATTTAGTACACTACGGCACCAGTCAACACATTTCCATCTCTATCCTTAATCACCCTTACCTGCTGCACATCCTTCCCATCTCTATCCCTCTGTCTGGCCAACCTGTAGAGATCCTTTTCTCCTTCTTTCGTGTCCAACCTGGTGTACATGTCTTCATATGCCTCTTGTTTAGCCTTTGCCACCTCTACCTTTGCCCTACGTCGCATCTCGATGTACTCCTTTCGCCTCTCCTCAGTCCTCTCAGTATCCCACTTCTTCTTCGCTAATCTCTTTCCTTGTATGACTCCCTGTATTTTGGGGTTCCACCACCAAGTCTCCTTCTCCCTTTTCCTACCAGATGACACACCAAGTACTCTCCTGCCTGTCTCTCTGATCACCTTGGCTGTCGTCGTCCAGTCTTCCGGGAGCTTCGGTTGTCCATCGAGAGCCTGTCTCACCTCTTTCCGGAAGGCCGCACGACATTCTTCCTTTCTCAGCTTCCACCACATGGTTCTCTGCTCTACCCTTGTCTTCTTAATCTTCCTACCCACCACCAGAATCATCCTACATACTACCATCCTATGCTGTCGAGCTACACTCTCCCCTACCACTACTTTACAGTCAGTAACCTCCTTCAGATTACATCGTCTGCACAAAATATAATCTACCTGCGTGGTTCTACCTCCGCTCTTGTAGGTCACTATATGTTCCTCCCTCTTCTGGAAATAAGTGTTCACTACAGCCATCTCCATCCTTTTTGCAAAGTCCACCACCATCTGCCCTTCAAAGTTCCTTCCTCCTGGATGCCGTACTTACCCATCACTTCTTCATCGCCCCTGTTTCCTTTACCAATATGTCCATTACAATCTGCACCAATCACAACTCTCTCGCTGTCTGGGATGCTCAGAACTACTTCATCTAGTTCCTTCCAGAATTTCTCTTTCAACTCTAGGTCACATCCTACCTGTGGTGCATAGCCGCTAACCACATTATACATAACACCCTCAATTTCAAATTTTAGTCTCATCACTCGATCTGATACTCTTTTTACCTCCAAGACATTGTTAGCCAGCTCTTCCTTTAAAATAACCCCTACTCCATTTCTCTTCCCACCTACTCCGTGGTAGAATAATTTAAACCCTGCTCCCAAACTTCTAGCCTTACTACCTTTCCACCTGCTCTCTTGGATGCACAGAATATCAACCTTTCTCCTAATCATCATGTCAACCAACTCCTGTGCTTTTCCTGTCATAGTCCCAACATTCAAAGTCCCTACACTCAGTTGTAGGCTCTGTGCATTCCTCTTTTTCTTCTGACGCTGGATCCGGTTTCCTCCTCTTCTTTGTCTTCGACCCACAGTAGCTGAATTTCCACCGACGCCCTGTAGGTTAGCAGTGCCGGGGGCGGGCGTTGTTAACCCGGGCCACGACCGATCCGGTATGGGATTCTTTAGATGAACGCTCATATTTGTTTGGCACAGTTTTTACGCCGGATGCCCTTCCTGACGCAACCCTCTGCATTTATCCGGGCTTGGGACCGGCCTACAGATTGCACTGGTTTGTGCCCCCATAGGGCTGCATTTGCAACAGTCAAATAAACAGTCAATTTAACAGGTACACAATGCACACATGCTAAGGGCCCAAACAAATATGAATATAGCCGGCAAGCAAACAAAATTCAAACCCCAATGTAACTTTGGTGCTTCCCAAGGCAGGAGTGAAGAAAGGTGAAGGTGGTTTTTCCCTCTGTCCGGCGTCCTCACGGTCCTCGTCCCTTTTTCTTCCTTGAAGTCCAAACACAGCCTCGCTAGCCGCGTTAGCTTGACGCTAGCGCCCTTGTCCTCTCTTTTGTGGTCTAAACACAGGCCTTGCTAGCTAGCGTTAGCTGGTTGCTCCCGCCAAGCCAAGTCCCATGCATGCACTTAGCCCCTGTGGTAGCGGCTAACTCCACCGCGTTACGGTGTGATTTGAGTAGGCCACTCAAATGACACACTATTCCAGTTGAACTTTCAACAGTCCTTGTCGAACACGTTGATCAACTTTTGATAAATGTCTACCATTCACTTTATTTGTCCTTTCGTTGCCCTCCAACAACCACTCGTACCTTGCACTCCGTCTAGCCTTTTTTTCTCTTTTTTTCACGCGTCTCCTCAACACATCACTTACTGTCCTTCTTAAACAATGGTTACAACAATAAAATGACAAACAAAAGTATTTATTTTTCACAAATGAATCAAACACATACAAATCCCTCCAAAAGAAAATACAGTGAGCACACACAGTTTAACAGATATTCCAACAGATTGCATAAAGAAAACCTATAATAACCTAATTGCTACTCTATTTTACTGAAATTTTACCTGTACCAACTTTTAACTGGGTTACAAATATTAGTGGCTCTGCTGTGATAGCGGGAGTTGGCAATGTCCTCTAGGGAGGGCAGAGAGCAGCTGGGGACTTTTGACCACTCTTTGCGGAGCTTTCCTGTCTGCTGCTGTGCCTCCAGCATACCCCACTGTGATGCAGTATATGAGGATGCTCTCTATATATGTTGTATTTTGGCAACCTTGTTAGAAGAGACATTAAAGGAGTGAACTGAACATATCAGAAAGATGTCTAACACTTTTACACAACTTAGAACCTTAGAGATAGATAACAGACTCGAGGTCGCAGCAATACACAATTCAAAGACATCCATCCAACATGTTTTGGATGTGTAACCGGTGAAAACCCACAGAGGTACAAGGAGAACATGCAAACACCACACAGGCAGGGCCAGAATTTCAATCCGGGTCATCAAAAACTGAGGCAGATGTGCTAACCAAGTTGTCCACCCTACCTCAGTATGAAAACATGAAAACAATTGGCCACACCAAGATAATCATAATCATAAAAGATGTAGTGGTACTAAAACCTCCAGTTAAAATTGCTTTCTCACAGTGTCACTATATTCCTGATAAATTGTAGTGACAGCGGGCTGTATGGTCAGTGGCTGGCTGTACCCTGGTTGCACACTTGTGCCAAGTTCCTGCACCTCCCACCATCTAGGCAACATTTTTAATACAGCTGTGGTCGTAGATAATTGTGCAGGATTGTACGTGTGTACCAAATGTTGCCATGTGAGGGCGAAACAGCATATTGCACTTTAAGTTTGGATTCTGTAAGACCCCTGTATCCCACATGCGACATCTAAAAAGCTATAAAATTAGAACAAAGATATTTTTACTTAGCTGATTAGAGGCGTTGTGAGTCTGCTATTAGGTATAGGTGTTTTATCTGTTATATTTACTGCTGACGATAATCAGCACGAGTGAGGAAAACAGATCCAGCGCAGTGAACTTCAGTGTCTTTTTTTTTTTTTTTTAAACACAGCGCCACACTGCCTCTAACAAAGAGTTGCTGCTCGGCCACACATATAATGTGCATTATTGACGTTTGACAATTTTGGGGGGGTGCATTATACACAAGAAATTACAGTCCAAAAACTACGGTACTAGTAATGGCACAATGGTGGGTTTGATATATAATTTTATTTTATTTTTGCTTGTATCCAGGCCACCAGAATATGTCTGGATTGGAGTGATTTACCGGGTTGGCTTTGAAAGGAAGCTCGAGCGTGACTGATTTATCCCTTTTTTAAATTAATGCACCTTGAAATTGCACAGTATTCTGATTACATTTGTCCTATTAGCTTTATTTATTTCAGAATGGAAAAACATCCTCTTTTTCTTTTGAATTTTTGTGTTAGCCGGAGCCATGCGCAAGCCTTGACTGGTCGATGACGCCACAACCCCTGCATAACATATTTCCATATTTAAAGTGTGCTATATTTTGCAAATGGCTTTCAATGACACTCATAAGTCTCAGGAAAATGTCACATTCCATGACACCTCAAATTCCCAGGTTATCCGCAGTGGGTGCATCAGAAACCTGGATGTAAGAATGCGCATAGATTAAAGTTACACAAGACCAGGCGCATATAAAAGAGACCTCAGCACCAATGTGAGAATATGGTCCATAGTGAGGAGAGGCATTGACCAGCACACCACACAAATAACCTGACATATGCAGGTCTCCATACACCAACACTTTTCCACTAATTAGGCCTGATTATGTCAGTATGTGTACAATGTGCTTTAGGGGACTTCAGTCCTTTAAACACCTTGGGAGCTTCTGTTCAGTTTTCCAAACATCTGTCACCATGAAGTTTGAGTGACGATCGAAAAAGGCGTTCAACGGGGGTTGTCCAAAAGAGTCTTATTCCTGTCAAATTTCAACCAAGTGACTAAAAGCTGTGCCTGGTCTCAAGTTCAACTGTCTGGTATGGTCTAAAATGCTGACTGACACCTTTAAATTGAGGTATCATATATTCTCGGGTCTTGACGCGACCTGGGTGGACTGGAGCAAAACGGCACACAATCACATTTTTAATTATGAGAAAATTTTTGGGAGATCGCAACTTTCTCTGCTTTGAAAGCACACCTTAGCAATAAAGATGCATTAACAAACGAGAGGGACTCAGTGTATCCTGACAGATAATTCTAGGACAGCTGAAAGCTCTGCCTCACATTTTAGATGTTGTGAGAATCACAGGTGAATGTGAAGTCTGGGGACCTTGCGCTCAAGAATACTGATAAGGCACTACTAATAACTCTTAGAAGTACGATGGTTAGATGAAAAGGACTTCAAATTCAGATTTGAGCAATGGACAAGTGTATCTTTTCCACATTTTAGTCGGCACTCAAGCAACATTAATTTGGACCAGTTGGAGAGTTGGCCATTTGCCTTCTCGCCCCATTGCCTACTGTTTTTGTCCTGTGTGGTGTACTAGTTTTGTTTGCGCTACAGAAAGCTAATCATTTTATTTGGTCATATATAACAAATGCTACTCGACCACTACATTAAGCTTCATGGATGGTGGAATGCACTAATCCACTGAAATTAAGCAACGATAAAGAAAATTGCTAAATTCAGAGCTTTGGTGTGTCACATAACTAGACAGTTATGCCAATTTGTCTCCCAAATACAGTGAAAAAGTATTGCCTCCCTTTTCTCAAATTCATAGATTCCCCACTTTAATGTTTAAGATCATCAAACACAAGTATCAGACAAACATAACCCAAGTGAATTTAAAATGCCGTTTTTAAACATTATTTTTTTTTTAATCCACACCTCCAAGAGATGGGATAAACCCTGAACTGGTCAGCCGCCAATTGCACGGTAATTTAATTTATCCATCCATCCATTCATTTTCTCAGCTGCTTATCCTCACAAGGGTCACGGGAGTGCTGGAGCGTATCCCAGTTGTCAATGGGCATGGTACACCCTGAACTGGTTGGAAGCCAATTTCAGAGCACATGGAGACTAAGAGTCGCACTCAGAATCAATCAGCGTAAGGAGAATGTTCAGCAATGAGTTTGTAACCTCAAGCTGAAGAATATTTGGGTTCTGCAGCAGGATAA
This sequence comes from Syngnathoides biaculeatus, assembly GCF_019802595.1. NCBI lineage: Eukaryota > Metazoa > Chordata > Actinopteri > Syngnathiformes > Syngnathidae > Syngnathoides > Syngnathoides biaculeatus. The sequence goes on along the minus strand of NC_084653.1, from coordinate 5,715,899 downwards.
TGATCCAAAACACACCAGTAAGTGAATGAAATGAAGGTTTTGGAGTTACTTAGTTGAAGTATGAACTTGAAGACTGAAATGCAGTGGCATGACATTAAAAAGGCCATTCACGCTTGAAAACCCCTGCGTTTTTGCTGAATCCAAGGAAGAGTGGGCCAAGATATTTACAAACATGTGAAAGACACATTGCCAGTAAAAGAGAATGTTTGATTTCAGTTGTTTCTGCTGAAGATGGCCTAACAGGTTATTAGGCCATTAGATTTTCATACAGAGCCAGGTAACTTTGAAGCTTTTTCCCCATGATAAATAACAGCGGCACCACTTTAGAGCAGCTCGAAAGCATTGGCCTCACAGTTCTAAGGTCCCAGGTTCAATCCCGGACCTGCCTGTGTGGAGTTTGCAAGTTCTTCCCATGCCTGCGTGGGTTTTCTCCAGGCACTCCGGTTTCCTCCCACATCCTAAAAACATGCAACATTAGTTAGAGACTCTAAATTGCCCCTACGTGTGATTGTGAGTGCGGCTGTTTGTCTTGATGTGCCCTGTGATTGGCAACCAGTTTAGGATACCCCGCCTCCTGCCCGTTGACACCTGGGATAGGGTACAGCACTCCCCGCGACCCTTGTGAGGATTAGCGGCGAAGAAAATGGATGGATGGTGGATATATAACAGCATTTGGCGGCACACTGACTCAGCTCTAACGCATTGGCCTCACAGTTTTGAGGACTGGGGTTCAAATCCTGGCTCCGCCTGTGTAGAGTTTGCATGTTCTCCCTCTGCCTGCGTGGGTTTCCTCCGGGCGCTCCAGTTTCCTCCCACATTCCTAAAACATGCATTAATTGGAAACTCTAAATTGCCCCAAGGTGTGATTATAAGTACGACTGTTGTCTGTCTCCATGTGCCCTGCGATTGGCTGGCAATCAGTTGAGGGTGCACCAGACCTCTTTCGCAATGACAGCTCGGATTGACTCCAGCACTCGTGCGACTCTTCTGAGGATAGGCAGAACGGATGGATTTTGGAAGTAAATATGTTCCACCAGGATTTGAATTAAAAATGCCACTGAAAATTTGATGTTGTAATATTCACATTGTTATTTCAGTGATGACATTTTCGATAGCTGTATTTCAGTTTAACTTTTCAATGTTAGCAAATTCACCAAATAAAAAAAATCCAACCTTCAAAATTTAAACGCAATATTTTCAGTCTCCTGAGATTAAAAAGGCCACAATTCACTGTCGGCAATTCAAGTATGACACATATTTACTTCCATAGTAAGTAAGTTTCTTTCAGTTTGTCCCTTACGGGGTCGCCACAGGGTATCATCTCAGATGAACGTATATATATATATTTGGCACAATTTTTACACCGGATGCCCTTCCTGACGCAACCCTTCTCAGGGCGTGGAGGCCCCAGCGGGATACCAACCCCTGGTTTACCAAACCAGTGCTCTAACCACTGAGCTACAGGGCCTCGCGTACATATTTACTGCCATAATGGATGGATAACAGCATTTTAAGTTGGTTATATTTGTCCAATATTTACATTTGTTTGATGATCTTAAACACTGAAGAGGGGAAATTATGGATGTGTTTGAGACAGAGCCAGTACTTTTTCATGGCATTGTACTTGCACAACCCCCCCCAAAAGACATTATTTGTTATCCAGAACAGGCTGGCATGCTAGAAAAATTTTCACGAACCACTGTTCAGGCCTCCAACGAGCACAAACACACTAATTGATGACAGGAGTCCTACCTCTGCATCAGGCTCCATGATTGGGGAAGCGGTGACACAGACACTCTTGGCATCAGAATGAAAAGCTAAATATCCCACGCACCACTGGCTGACATCTGGAGGGTTCTGTGGCTATATTAGCAATGAGGATGAGACGTGAAGAAGCGGAGCCATACAGCACAATTCAATCCGGGCCTGAAAGTCGTGGAAGAGCTGAGGTCTAAATCTAGACCAAGTGGTGGGAGGCCTGGCATTTACTGCGAGAGACCCAGAGAGGGGAGGTGAGAGGAGCAGGGTGAAAACATGCGGCAGCCAAATGTAGTGAAGGAGGGAGGTCTGGGGGCTAAAAACAGTCAGGGTATAAACATTAGGCCCACTTACAAAATCTTATGTGGTCCAAGACAGAAGCTGTCATGCTGTGTGTCTTTGACGGGATTGCATTATTACAGTGAACACTTCACATTGACAGAAGCCCCATAGCTCAGTGGTTAGAGCACTGGTTTGGTAAACCAGGGGTTGTGAGTTCATATCCCACTGGGGCCTCCACTCCCTGAGAAGGGTTGTGTCAGGAAGGGCATCCGGTGTAAAATTATGCCAAACATATATGCGTTCATCTAAGATGGTACGCTGTGGCGACCCTGAAAGGGACAAGCCGAAAGAAACACACACACTTCACTTGGTGACGACAAAAAAAAAAAAAAAAAAATCACACACACTTCACTATGACAGAAACAGAGGTGACTACAAAAAAAAAATTCTGTATCAACACAGATATACAAATATGAAGCACCATTAGGGTGGCGCGACCGGTTAGAACCTTGGTTCAAAGCTCCACTTGTGTGGAGTTAGCATATTCTCCCTGTGCAGATTTTCTCCAGATACTTGTCTCAAGAAGGTCATCCGGTGTAAAACTGGGCCAAACAAATGTGCGTGCGACCCCTCACGGGAGGGCGGAAAGGGAAAGAAGACTCAGGTTTCCTCCCACATCACAGAAACATACATCAATTCAACGTAAATTGCCTTTAGGTGCACTTGTGTGTGTGAACTGTTTCTTTGTGCCTCGCTGGCAACCACCTCAGGGTAAACTCTGCTTCCTGCCCAATGATAGCTGGAATTTCCTCCAGAACTCCTGCCACCCTTGTGAGGATAAGCAGCTCAGAAAATGTAGGGTTTAGAGGTGCAAATCCTGATCTAGGTAGTAATTCCAATAAATTCTCTAACTACCTTTAGCCCCCACACAACATAACAATAGAGGACATCTTTGTCAATAAATATGGCAACAACAAAGTTTAGATACCAGGGTGCCAAAATCGGTTATGTTAAGGCCATAAAATTTCAACAGTTGATGTAGCAATGGTGTGACACAACATAAATGAAAAACCATCAATCAGAAATCTGACTGTGCAAACCGAGGCAGCTATGGAGCATCCATACATCAAAGAGCATCACCTTCAACAATAAATTATCAATGAGGGTTTTGGTGCGGTCTAGTTTACCTTCTAAATATTTGCAAAAGTGGGATTGGGCCTCCTGCCAGACAACAAGGGGCCCTTTGGCTGCTCCAGGACCTGGGAGTGTTGTGCTCTTGTCTTTTCCTGATCACCGCCCCAGAACCTATGATATAGGTGAAACGAGATTATTTCTTTGAGTCATTGTATGGGCTTCCTATGAATCCTTGGTTGGCAACCTTTTTCTCCAGGTAGGCTACTTTTGTTTTGCACAATTACAAAGATTTTTTTTCTTTTTCTTTTAGGCAAGTAACTTGACAAAGATGACAAGATCTGGATTTGGTCTAAGTGGTGGGTTCAGAACGACAATGAATTTAGACATAAAATACCCGGCCAGTAATTTACATACCACCGTAATTTCAAGTGAGTCAATTAAGAAATCTCCCTAAAAACCTTAAAATGAAAAAAAAAAAATTACCTTGGGGGGGGTAATGTGGCATACAGTAAGCAGAAAGCAAAGACAGCTGTTTTCTGGTATCGTACTATTAATACATTGGTTATCCAAACTGGTCTGCTGCTGAAGAGTGAAAAGCTAAGATATTAATAGTTTACAACCATGTCCTGTTGCACATGCTGAGCAACCCCCACTCAGCATGGTCATTAAATTTTGTATGGTGGAAGACTACAATCATAAACAAGAACTGCAACAGCACCATAAAAAAACAGACACACTTCAAGTGATGACTTCTATTTTGAAACTTAGTGAAAACTTTTATTTTGAAAGTGTTATTCCGAGCAACATTTTCAAGACCTTTAGAAATGCTATGTTTCTCCCCTTCATAAAAAATATAACCTCAGTTACAGTATTGCACTTCAGTTATGTGCGGAGCAAATACATTTTTTCCACAATCAACAACATGAACTTTTTCCAAAGTGGACCATAAAAAAATCCCATTAAGAGTTTTTGGAGCCACTCTGCCTCGCAGCATTGCCATAACACAAAATTGTTTGATAAACTGGAAATTCTGACAAATTAGGTTCCAAATAATCTGGATGTGCTCATAAGGACATTTTGCTTCTGAAAAAACAGAATAACTCAAATTTAATCTGAGAGGTAGATAGAATAGGTAATCCAGTAAAGACCCATTCATGCAGACACTAAAAAGGTACTAGGCCTTGTAAAAAAAAAAAAAAAAAAACACTTTTCAGAAACCTTATGCTACCATTAATTATGCTGTTTGAGCTATTGCCCAACAAAAATATTCAAATTTTTTGTGTGGTCAAAAATTGACAAAATGTGAAGGTTTTTTTTGAGCATCGCTATTCTATGCATGTTGCATAGACCTCCACTCAAGTTAAATTGGATACAATGCAGTGTCCATTCAACATTCAAACTCCTATAAACCTTATTACGGATTATGGCTTGACTACTATTAAAAGTTACAAATGGCAAGTTTTACAGGAACAAATTAGGTGATTTGATGCCAGCACTCTAATAAAATGTCAGGGAATCACTTCAAATGTAAACATTAATTCTTAGTATAAAGCATTAAAAGTGGTCGTTAATTACTGCATTCCATATCATTCAATAGTTTGACAACCATTAAATCTCCCACCAACAAGCATCGCAGTTCAAGTGATGTACTGTATTGAAGCATTTTGTTTAAGGGCCTTTTAAACACTCAATGAAGACTGAGAAAACTGTATCAATAATAAAATACAACACATGTATTTGTTTTATTTTAGAATTGCAGGGTAGGCAAGATTAAGATTAAGATAGTTTGTGTTTGTGACCTGTTAAGCACGTACTGATTCTGACTCCCCCCCCCCCCCCCAAGAAAATATGTGACTAGCACACTAACAATTATAATAGGTTGTCAAAACTCAATTTTTGGCCCCCCCCCCCAAAAAAAAACAAAAACAAAAAAAAACTGTTACAACAAAATAGTCTGAATTGCAGGTTTGGCTCTCGCTCAAAGTGATCTGAGCGCAGGACGTTAGTGATAGCAGTAGAAGACTGAGCATGAAGTGAGCATGTGGGAAGACCTCACAGGCTGGGCTGAGGACTAGCACAGGCACTGCTGCTGGCGCTGGATGCAGGACTTTGCAAAAGGGGCGAACTGGCAACAAAGGCATCCCCGTCTGAGCCTTCCTCCATTTCCATGTGGTCAGACTGAGGCTGGTGGATGACCATCACCCTGGAAGATGACGGCAATTACATCTCTGAGTTGTGATGTGTGCATTTGCCGAGATTGAGAACACCACTATCAGTATGCGCACCTGGATTTAGAAGGGTTGACAGGTGCTTCTCTGTGATGTTCAAACTTGGATATGTAGCTAGACTTGGACCACTAGATGGACACACTCACACAGAGGTTAAGCATTTGAAATTCAGAATATAATCATTGAGATAAACATGGTCATGTTCCTTACCATATGAGCGGGATCAGTGGAACCAAGATGGACTCCCTTCTGACACAAAGACCTGAGCAGATTGGCACCTGCACACAGACCATGACAACCCAGACTCCGTCAGTTCTGTAAGCTTATAAGAAAACAAATAAAACAAGCTGTCCGACATGGTAAAAAAAGGCATTTTTGTGGTCCAAGACAATTACAGTAGTGACAGAAAGTATTCAGACCCCCTGAATTTTTTTCCACTCCATTATATTGACGCCATTTCCTAAAATCATTTAAGTATTTTTCTTCCTCATGGTTTTACCCACAGCACCCCATATAGACAAAAGATTGGCATTATTGACATTCTTGGAGATTAAAAAAATTAAAACTGAAATGTCACACAGTCATAAGTATTCAGACCCTTTGCCGTGACACACATTTAACTCTGGTGTTGTTCATTTCTCTGACTCACCCTTGGGATGGTTCTACACCAGGACTCCCAATACAATGAGAAAAACGATTCTATGGCCTGATGAGACCAAGACAGAACTTTTTGTCCTTACTTCTACGTGATATGTGTGGAGAAAACCAGATCCAAAACAGTCAACTCAGAAGCATGTTGAAGAAAGGTGACCAGCAACAGGGTTCCCTCCCTACTTGGGTGCTTCACTTTTTGCGGCTTGAGTGCTTCGCGGGTTTTTTTTTATTGCAGAAAGACACGTTGATACAAGGATTGGTTCCTGGTGCAACATCAACCAATGAGATAAGTGGCTTTATCCTGTGAGCTAATTGGTTGCGCATCATCCACGTTGTTCTCATGTACTAAAATGAAGGTGGATATTCACAATTTTTGAAATCTAGGTTTTGACAGATTGGGAAGAGAACACGGGAATTTAAATGATATCCTGTAGATTCAAACTGTTAAACTGGATGCGATTATTGGATTCTTGAAGCATTTATGGAGTTCAAGACTAGTAGGAAAAAAAAAAAAATGGAAGTTTTGAGAGTTTGATGTTGCAGTCCATTTGTTCCAATTTTAGCCAAGACTCACACTCCTCATTGTGGTGCAATGGTGGTGGTGTGGTGATGAGATATTGTAACTGGTTAGCTAAATAAAAGTGTTTAGATTTTAGAGCATTTAGGCCTCCCCCGTTTACTTTTCTGAGGAGTGGTTGGACTGATTGATATAATTTTTTAATAAACATTTACTAGAGCAGAATCTAAAGTTTGAAACCGTCAAATGTGATCTTAAATTGAGTCACTGAAATTAAAAAATTTGAGATAAGGTTTTTATCTTTATTCAAGAGTTTAGTTAAGAGTTAAATGTGTGCCACAGCAAAGGATCTGAGTACGTCTGTGTGACATTTTAGTTTTTCTTTAATCTGCAAACATTTCAACAATTCTGTCAATCTGGGGTGTTCTGTGTACATTGAGGAGAAAAATTATTTTTGCAAATGGCAACAGTGAAGAATTTAACGGGGGGTGGGGTCTAAAAATTTTCTGTACCCACTGTATGATGAAAAACAAGTCAATGAAACTGGCAGGATAAAAAAGAAAAAAAGGAATCTTGATGAAATATTTTGCTGCACAACCTTTGTTTTATTATTTATACACTAGGAACAGGCAAAATTGTTGGTAACTCCTGGCATGTTTTGAAACTACTCTGTATTTTCACCATCTGTGGATAATGGCTCCCACTCTGGTTTTCTAGAAACCCAAAGCTTTAAAATGGCTTTAGAACATTTTCCATACTGATAGATCAATTACTTTTTCTCTCATTTGTTCCTAAATTTCTTCAGAGGTTGTCATGATGTCTAGCTTTGGAGGATATTTTTGGTCTACTTAACAGTTAGGTAGATCCTACTGAAGGGATTTCTTGATGGAGAACAGGTGTGGCAGTATCAGATAAACTCAGGTACGACAAACTACTTATATTTAACAGATGCATTCTGGGTTTATAGTGTTGCCTTTGAGTGTGTGTTTCTTTCAGCTTCTCCCTTTCTGGGTCACCACAGCGTGTCATCTCAGATGAACGCATGTATATGTTTGGCACAATTTTTACGCCGGACGCCGCAAACCTTCTCAGGGAATGGAGGCCCCAGTGGGATACAAACCCACAACCCCTGTAATATTTGAATATGATTGATGATGGGAAAGGGGCAAAAACGTTTTCATACCACTGTTACAATGACAAACCTTTTGTCCTGTTGTTCCAGTACTTGCGCTCCCACTGGTCCAACAAAATGCTGAGGTACCGTGGACATTCAAAGAATCGCAGGTATCCGGATGACAACTGTGACGGGAAAATGCGCTCAAACTCCCCGCGGCGGCTGAACTCATCTTCGCTTTCGGCGAGCACGCGGACATCGTTGGGAGTCAAAACATCCAACACTGTTCCCAAGATTCCCTGACAAAAGAAAGAAAATTTTAATGTATTGGAGACTTGGTTAAAGGCTGCAAAAAGTGCAGCAATAGGTTTCGGTTACTCTACAGTAGCTCACAAATGTGAGTACACGCCCCTCACATTTTTCTCATTATTTTTCATGGGACAGGACTTAATCTTGTTAGACTAGCCTTGGTCATCTTTATGGAGCGCAACATTTTTTCAGACCCTCGGAGAGTTCTTTGCCATAAGGTGTTATGTTGAACAACCAATAGAATGGAGTACATGCAAGAGTGATGACACCCAATTTAAAATACCTGCTCCCCATTCACACTTTTATTTTAAGAGTTTGCTTCTGTTGCCAGCAGTTCAGACATGTACAGTGGGAGGAAAAATATGTGAACCCTTTGAATTTATTAAATTTCTACATAAACTGGTTATAAAACAGTCTGATCGCCTGACTCACAATAAAGAAAAAAAATCTGCTGAACCTAAAACCACACAATAACATGTCATACCTAGCATGTAAACATTCCAAGGCCATGGAGGGAAAAACTAGGAGCTAAACAGTCAGGTGAAAGCCAACCTTGTGCCCAATCAATAAAACAAGTCTGAAAAGATCAAGCTTAAAAGGTGTTATGACCCCTAGAAAACTCATCAGTTTAGAATTGTCTCTTGTGGCATGTGCAATGGATAGGGCAAGTATTTAGACCCCCTTACATTTTTCATTCTGTTGTATTGTAGTCATTGGCTAAAATCATTTCATTTGTTCTTCTCAATGTACACAAAACAGCAAATATTGAGGGAAAAAAAACAATTGTTAAACTTTTTTGAAGATTTCTTAAGGAGGAATATCACACAGCCCTAAATATTTAGACCCTTTGCTCTGCACTGTCCATTTCTTCAGATCATCCTTAATATAGTTCTTCAGCTTCATTGGAGTCCAGCAGTAACATACATGCTAATAGTGTAATCAGTGTGTTCAAGTGTACTTCATTGGACAAATCACACAGCAACTGTGCACATAAGGCATGCTGTCCATTTTGGAGAGAATTTCAGCCTTATGTGCATCTTATGAATACTGCATCCATTATTTGCAGGTTTTCATTATTCGCGGGGGTGTAAGGAACGTAACCCCCACATATAATGGGGTAACACTGTACTATGCTGATCTTTCCCTCCCAGGCCACCCACCACCATAAATACACATTCTCCCACGATCGTTTAAAGTAAGTAAGTAAATGAAAAAATAAATATCAATTACCAGTAAGTTACTCTGTATAAGAATGTGACAAAACAAACAAATGAGCTCTGACAACCAACAAAGAACATGCACGAAGCCATTCATGTGACCAATGGCAGCGGTGGATAAAAGTGTTAACTCTGTTAAAATAAATGAGCAGTTACCTCAGTACAGCAGGAGCACTCTCCAGCAAACCCTTCAAGGACTCCAGGAAGGGTGGTGTTCCACAGGCACAAACAACACCCTTCCCCACCACACCAGAGGTGGCACCAGGTTACCCTTTCATCCAAACGTAGAGGCCTCGATCTGGGGGGGGGGGGGGGGGGGTAATCAGTGTGCCGACACCTTCTTGGGATCTCTCATTACGGGGAAAGTGGAAAGAGTGGAAAAGAGTCCAACCCCTCTCGAAAAGACTGATACTGGTGCCCAAGCTGTGTATTGTCAGCTTGACTATCGTCTAGTCGGAATTTCTCAAACTCTGCCATAAATCTGCTATAAACGGGACATTCTAAGTTCCTAAAGCCAGCTTCTGTACCTTGGGGTCGAAGTGTCAAGTTCCCAGCATTCCCCAGCTCATACATCACCCGACCCCCTTGGCCCCTCAAACAGGTGGTGAACCCATGGGAAGGGGATCCCAAGTTCCCTTGTCAGGGAGCCCCGTGGGTGCAGTCACTCCCCATCGAGCCCCACCTCCAGAGGCAGGTGTTACAGTATTTATTTTTCCATGGAGGACCACGTAGTTTTGAATTTTTTTTTCTACTTAATAAATGTAACCACTCAAAAACTGCATTTTACATTTGGTTGCGTTACCATTGTCTGATATTTACATCTAATGATCTTAAGAAGGGGAAATTATGCAAAAGAATAGAACTCAAGAAGGGGGCTAAAACTTTTTCCCAGCACTGTACATGTCCAGTTAAATTGCATAATCATTAGATAAGATTGTATGATTTGCTGAACAGGTGGATTGAGAATCGTTATTTTACTGTTAGTTTATTTTGTGTAATAATCAGCTTGTTTGTGTACCTGGTCAGCAAAGCGTTGCTTGAGGTAAAAGGCGCGTTTGAACTTCTCATCAACTGAGACCTCCACACTGGGTGATTCCTTGCTTACAATGCACAGACTGCACAGACACGCACAGACACGCACAGACACACACAGACACACACACACACACAAATGCAAAAATATCAAACTTCCATTTTTAATTTGTACACGTCACTGGTGCAGTACATTCTCTCATCATACCTGCAACTGGAGCTGGAGGTGCTTCCACTTGAGGTTACTACATACTCTCTTTGAGGTATACGAAAGCCAGCCAGGTTCAAGAGGTCTCGGACCATTTGGCCCTTGATGGAAACGTCCAGCGCTGTGTTGGAATGGAGGCTGCATTACGGAAACAAAAAATGTTGTAAATATGTGATTTTAACAATGCCATAAACTCAAATTATGCATTTGGAAAAAGAGAGAACAGCCATTTTAAGATGTAGGCAATCCATCTTGTTTTGGTTTTGAGGGAAAGCTAGAAAGGGAAAAAAAAGTGGATTATTTGGAAGTAGTAATGCTTGTAAATTCTCTTATCACTACGACATCCTATGGTAAAATAAATAAATGAACACAATAGCTTTTCTGGACTCAATAAATTGTCATTGTTGTGGTGAGCCGGTGTGCAGATCACACAGTGAACCGACAGTTGGACGGATGTGTCATGAGCGAACGAGGTAACCTGCAAGGTAATGAGCTAGCGAGCTAATGTGGTAAACTGCTCGCTCCAGCACAGCAGTTATTTAAAATGTTAGAGTTTTTGTTTTTATTAGTATCTAACACAAACAGGGATGTTAGCAGTCTATTAAAAATGATCTTAAGTAGCACAGGTTATTCAGTCAGTCGTTAACTCAAGCAAATGTCTACGTATACTAATTGACAGCTGAAGGGCCTGTCTTCAGCCAACCAACACATTACAGCACAATAGCCGGATTTACATGTAAATTTTCCGACAGTTATCATTCCAACTGAAGATCTTTGGTCATCTGTTTACACTTGATGAGATCCATTCTGATCATGTAAATACATGATGTGCACCTATATTTAATCAGAACAGCCATGTGACCAGCACACTTTGTCGTGAATGTCACATTTATCAAGCTGGAGGTCCATTTTTTTTTTTCAGCACAATAGTTGGGATTTTTTTTGTGCATTAAAAAAAGCTTAATAAAAACATACCATATTTTCATAAGTAAAGTAAATATACTGTAGGCACTTAAAGTCCTACATTTTCTCCAAAATGGACGGGGCGCCTTATAATGCGGAGGGCCTTATGTGTGCACCAACGTTCAATATCTGTAACTGACTAGGAGCATTTCCTGCTGACGCAGCTAATATATAGGAAATGTGGCCGTGGGAGAGGATGTTAAAGGCACGCCCCCAGAAGCAATATAATGCGGGTGTTTTCTGTAGACAACATCGTTTTAGCCAAGGACCCCCAAAAATGGCACCAATGGAGAGACACTGTTACGAAGCAGTTTAAACTGCAAGCTAACAGTTATGCAGAAAAACAAGGGAACTGAGCAGCTGTGAGATAATTCAAAGAATCCATGGTGCGTACGTGGAGGAAGCAGGGAAAACGAGCTTCACCAAGTCATGAAGACGAAGCTGAGCTTCCGCGGAAACAAGGCAACGTGACTTGAGTTGGAAGAGCAACTTGAGCAATGGAGTAATGCTCAAATACCAAAGAACAAACAAGCGCAGCAAATCAACTCTGAGCTTGCTATTATACTGGGAGGCTTGATGAAGTAACTTCAACCGCTGGACATCGGCGTAAACAGGGTGTACAAAGTGAAGTTGTGGGGTGTGTGGAATCGATGGATGACAAATGGCAAACAGAGCTTTATTAAGACTGGGAAAAAGCCCTTGACGACTTCCGCCACAATTTGTGAATGGATTGTGGATGCATGGGCTATCGTGTCTGCTTCCACTGTTGTTCGAAAAGCCGACATATCTGAGAAGGTGCATGGCAGTGAGACAGACTGGCAATGACGAGAGGGAACCTGGCGTGTTAGATGGAGAACTTGCTCAGTGCCACATTCCAGATAAAGAAAATAAGGACTTTGGTGGATTTGTAGATGAGGATTAATCAAAAAAATTACATGAGCACATACATTATTAAATACTTCAATAAGGTACAACCAAACTCATTTTTGCTGCCTTTTTAAAATAGTGAGGATGCATGCCACTGTATGTTTTAAGCTTGTGTCGTGATATCGCACCGCTGCATGCTTTGTAGCACAAAACGTATGTAAATAGCATTTGAAGTGCATGTTTTGTGCCTGTTTCTTCCCTCATCATTCAAGTTGTTTTATTGTCTGCTAGTTGTGCTATTCTGTTTGCTCTGGTGTAATGATTTTGGCTTTGTCTAACACTGTGGGTGATGATGTTGTGTTGACTGGTGACTTGCTAGAACTTGTGAGGAAATAGTAGTGAGGAAAAAAAAAAGTATAAGCTTGTTCTTCTGCGTACAAAAACAATTGTGCCTCACTGTATCATGAGCGGCATCATGCCTGCGGCCAGTAATATAGTGCGCATTGTGTATGTGTTAAATACTGAAATTGCACCCGGAAATGAGACTGTGCCTTTAAATACGATGAGCCTTATGGTGGCAAAAATACGTTGTTCATATATATATATATATATATTTATATATATATATAAAATATGATTATTTTTTTTGCTCCAGACACCAATAAAATAGTAAGTGAGCTTTATAACTGCAGTTTGCTTACTGCTTGGTAAAATGCGTAATTTCCGTGCAGTCTTTTCTGTGTCATTATTTGTGGTGCGCCACCACCTAGAACAGCACAGGAACAAAAATAATAAATTTAAAAAAAATCTGCATTATGTCAACTCCTCTAGGAGTGGCTTGGCCATGGGTAACTTAAAAAAAAGTTGCGGAGTACAGTTTTAATCACAAAACCTTGGTTGTTTATTGATGAATAGCCAAATAAATGAAAGCAAAAATTTGAAATTTCACTATAGGATATCTTTTCTGTTCATGTGCATGTTTGTTACCTGGGTGAAATGTTGACCTCCAGGATCCAAGGTTTCAGGTTTTCATCTAGCATGATATCGAAGCCAAACAACTCATGGCAACTGTAAGGTGTGCGCACATGCATCTTGAGGAGAGAGTTCACATATGGTTCTGACCTAATCACATGCATGAGAGAGAGAGAGAGACATGAAGTAGGCTTTGAGATCCAATGTAGTGAATATTTTGAAAACAAAGAAAAATAATTCTCTTACGCAATTATTGTTTTAATAACAATATCTTTTATCTTCTCCCAAATCAAGGTGATGTTTACTCCCCTGGAGCCAAGATACTCCCACAAGGCCTTCAAAGCCCTGAAAACACACAAGTGTAACTCAGCCTTAGACGTCACAACTCTTTTTCTATACCGTAGTGATAAATACACCAATGGTATTTTAAAATAATTTCAGTGAGCATGAAAACTGTATCAGACATTGAAATGGTTGGGAAGTGATCCAATAAACTACAAACAAAAATAAAATCATCTTATATGAATGACTATGTAACAGCCCACTCGGTCCCTGCATCACGCAAAAGGGGACAAGCAAAAAAAAAAAAAAATCTTAAACTTGTTTGAAATTATTAACTCAATAGCATAATTCCCCAGTCATTTTTAATTTATTGTCACATTATCAATAAAATACCAATGTGCTTGCCAATTTTTTTTTCCTCCTTTGAGTGTGTAGATTCTCAGTGAGCCAGGTCATGGTACAATACAAAGGCTGAAACAAAAAGAATCGGCTGCTGTTTGGTGAAATTGGTATTTTTCTTCTAAAAACACTCAAAAATGGCTTGGGCAATTACCCCTCCCTCAAAACAGTTTCAAAGATGCTATTGACCTGAAAACGTCACCAATCCAATCCATGTAATCCACACATAAAAAGAAAGCAGAACAAATAAACTCATCAATTAAGTGTAAAAAATGAAATTACACAAGGGAAAAAAAACATTGAAAATATGAAGGAAGGTGTAAAAGGCATGGAAGGCCAAGACAACATAATCTATCAATAATCAAATAGCAATCCAGTCCCTTGTCAGTGCAAATGGTTCAGTCCTAATTGATGGGCGACAAAAGGTCTCATTGCCAAGATGAGTAAAGACACATCAAAGCTTGTTTAAAGTTTGGTGTGCAACATTATGATAAGCCATTTCAATACAGTTGAAACCAGAGGTTTAGATACATTGTCCAAAAACACAGGTTTAATTTTTTTGTCTCACTATCTCACGCCAAATTAGAATAAATCTATCCTGTTTCGGGTCAGTCAAGATCACCAAAAGTATTAAATTTTGTTAAATGCCACAATAATGACAGATTTTCTTTAATTTATTTAGAATTTAATATTTTCTTTGAGGTAAAAAATGTACATACATTTTCTTAGTATCGTGTAGCATTTCCTTTGAACTGCATGATTTGGGTCCAATGTTTTGGGTAACCTTCCACAAGCTTCTAACAGTACCCTGCTGGAATCCTTCGACATGGCTCATGACGACTTTCGACGTAAATGCGCTCGCAGTACGTGAAGAAGCTCGGAACGTGTACATTTGGCATAACTTCTGAACATGCTCGGCACAGTTAACTAGCATTTCCTGTTTCAGGGTGAATACTTGTTGGTTAGGATCGAGTTTGTTTCGTTACCAACGATTATGAAATAAGTAAATTAATGTCAAGACTACCCATAATAAGCAACATCTTTCAATATCTACACTGAAAAAAATTAAGTATTTGAACACCCTTCTATATTGCGTATTCGCCCACTTAGAAATCTGGGAGGGGTCTGAAATTTTCACTGGAGGTGCATCTCCACTGTGAGAGAGATAATCTAAAAAGAAAAAAAAAAAAAAATCACAATGTAGGATTTAACGATTTGTGTGATACAGCTGGAAATAAGTATTTGAACACCTGAGAAAACAATGTTGTTGGTACAGTAGCCTTTGTTTGCAATTACAGAGGTTAAACTTTTCCTGTAGTTCTTCACCAGGTTTGCACACACTGCAGGAGAGATTTTGGCCCAGTTCTCCACATAGGTCTTCTCAAGATCAGACAGGTTTCTGGGCTGTTGCTGAAAAACACGGAGTTTCAGCTCCCTCCAAAGATTGTCTATTGGGTTTGGGTCTGGAGACTGACTAGGCCACGCCAGAACATTGATATGCTTCTTACGGAGCCACTCCTTGGTTTTCCTGGCTGTGTGCTTTGGGTCATTGTCATGTTGAAAGACCCAGCCACAAGCCAACTTCAATCCTCTGACTGAGGGAAAGAGGTTGTTCCCCAAAATCTCACAATACATTGCTGCAGTCATCCTCTACTTAATACAGCGCAGTCATCCTGTCCCATGTGCAGAAAAACACCCCCAAAGCATGATGCTACCACGTCCATGCTTCACAGTTAGGGTGGTGTTCTTGGGATGGAACTCATCATTTGTCTTCAACCAAACACGTTTCGCGGAATTATGACCAAAAAGTTCCATTTTGGTCTCATCTGACCACAAAACTTTCTCCCATGACTCCTCTGTATCATCCAAATGGTCATTGGCAAACTTAAGACGGGCCTTAACATGTGCTGGTTTAAGCAGGGGAACCTTCCATGCCATGCATGATTTCAAACCATAACGTCTTCGTGTATTTCCAACAGTCACCTTGGAAACGGTGGTCCCAGCTCTTTTCAGGTAATTGACCAAGTCCTGTCGTGTAGCCCTGGGCTGATTCCTCACCTTTCTCAGGATCATTGAGACACCACAAGGTGATATCTTGCATGGGGCTCCACTCCGATTGAGATTGACAGTCATGTTTAGCTTCTTCCATTTTGTAATGATTGCTCCAACAGTGGACCTTTTTTCACCAACCTGGTTGGATATTTTTTCGTAGGCCTTTCCAGCCGTGTGGAGTTGTACAATTTTGTCTCTGGTGTCATTGTACAGCTCTTTGGTCTTGGCCATGTTACAAGTTTGAGTCTTACTGATTGTATGGGGTGGACAGGTGTCTTTATGCAGCTAACGACCTCACACAGGTGCATCTGATTCAGGAAAATACATTGAGTGGAGGTGGACTTTTTAAAGGCGGACTTACAGGTCTTTGAGGGCCAGAATTCTAGCCAATAGACGGGTGTTCAAATACTTATTTGCAGCTGTATCACACAAATAAATACTTGAAAAAAATCATACATTGTGATTTATGGAGTTTTCTTTTTAGATCATCTCTCTCATAGCGGACATGTACCTATGATGAAAATTTCAGACCACTCCATGATTTCTAAGTGGGAGAACTTGGAATATAGCAGGGTGTTCAAATACATAATTTCTTCACTGTATGTATTTCTACTCGTAACAAATTTTATGCGTGTAATTTTTCATGCTTGACAGTGCAGACTTGCGAGTGCAATGGCACGTGGGCAAAATCAAATCACAATGACTGTTATGATGCTGTCAATTTTATAAAGAGCTCCAGTTTCTCCTGCAGCAAAACAGCCCCATCCCCATGCTTCACATGTGCGATGGAGTTCTCAGGTCTACAAGCTTCCCCCTTTTTCCTCCAGATGTAACTGGTTATTATGGCCAAACAACTCCACTTTAGTTTCATCAGACATCAGACGTCTCCAGAAGTTAAGATCGGTGTCTTAGTGTCTTTCTTCAAACTGTGATCTGGCTTTTTTTAAATTTCTTTAAGAGTAATAGATTTATTCTCAAGATCATCATTCTCAGTGCAGGATTCGTTTTACTGTGGCTAATGACACTTTCTTCCCAGCTTCATCTCGCATCTTCACAAACTTTTGTTCTGGGATTGAGTCATACATTTCGGACCAAAACACAATAAACTCTAAACCCCTTAAATTCATAACCAGCAATCAATTAACACATCAGTTAACCTATCAGGAGCTCCCAAAGACCTGACATCATCATCTGGGCTTCTCCATGTTCTTTAAAGACATGTTACTTTTTGTTTATGTAAACTTTTGACCTCAAAGAAAATATATTACAGGGAGTCCACACTCAGTCAATCCAGTTACGCTTTCTTAGTATGTAATGTCACGTGACTAAGAAAGTGTAACTTGATTGGCTGGGTGTTGGTTCTGACCTGAATAACCCTGCCTTTTTAACACTGAATTTAGACAGTCAATTTGAGACACCGAATTGTAGCCAGATGAATCTCAGGAGACTGAAAATACTGCGTTTGAATTTTTTTATGTGGCGAATTTGTCAATATTGAAACGTTAAACTGAAATACAGCTGTTGAAAATGTGATCACTTAGAAATAATGTGAATTTTACAACATAAAATTTTCAGTGGCATTTTTAATTCAAATCCTGGTTACACATATTTACTTCCATAGGCGCCTGAATGTTTTCATTACACACTTTATATTTAATGAGGAAAAATGGTTCTCAATGCTCATTTCAGCCACTGCCTACTATTAGGCTTAAAAAAAAAAAAAAAAAAAAAAAAAAAAAAAAATCACAATTACATTAAATCTTCACACCCAATTAATTTTCTAAAAAAGTGAGGTAGAGGGTGCATACAGTTGCGGTCAAGTTTTTTTTATGCACAGGGAGAATTTATTTCTTCATAAATTCATCCCTCCAAATGATTGTGTTCCAGATGTTTTGAAGCTTGTCTCTGTGCTGTTTGGCATATTGCAAGTGTGATTTTCTTGTGGAACTCGCATGGTTTCTTTTGCTGACTCGACAATGCAGCCCAGTTTTCTTCAAGTGCCTCATGCACCTTGAAACATCCATACCACTCTTTTTCAGTCCTGTATTTCATCTGACATCATCTGTGGGGTTTTCTGAATCTCGAGCAATTTTCCTGACTATTGTGGAAGAAACTTTTGTTCGTCAGCTTGATAGCTGTTTGTTTTCAAAAGAATTGCTCATTTTTCACTTCTTATTTAGTTTCAATTGGAATTCAAAGTTCCTTGGATCTTTTCACCCTTTTCTTGTTTTATACTGTTCAATTACATTTTACAACTAATCTTTTGACAATTCTTTTGCTTTCCTCGTGAATCAACATCCAGAAACGTCAAAGTGAAGGTCTGTCAGGAGCCCAGAAATTCACAGAACCTTTATATACAGACTGATTACAAGTACAGATGTGGATGGATACTTTTAGTAGCCATTCAAACCCATTTGTGTCAACTTGTGTTATCAGCCCAGAATCCCAAAACTATATAAACTTTAAATCAGGGCCATAGGTGTAGCTTCTGTTGTCATTTTGATGTTAAAAGAATAAACGCAGTTGTCTGATCATAAATGGCTCCACCCAAGCACTAACCATAAGTGAAAGAAATGTTTGTGTGATCATTCACATTCTCAGAAAAATTGACAACAACAAAAAAAAAAAATTTGACAGGGTATGTAAACTTATGAGTACAACTGGATGTAACTTCAACTGTACTGCCCTATTGTGTTACCATTTGTGTCCCTGGCAGGCTTTGTCATCGCTGTTGGCTTGGTACTCCAAATTTTTCTTGTTGACACTATAGTTAGTCAGATGCATGAACTTGTTACTTAGCGTTTTCATGGAAGACGAATACCTGCAGGGGGAGAGAACACCAAAGTTTAGCCAAATTATTGGCCCTAACACACACATTTCCTTCACATTAAATGTCACTATGGTAAACAGTTCGTGACCACTGACTTGCAGCTAGCGAAGCGGACCAGTCCATCTGAGAAGATATATATTCTGAGAGGGTCGTAGCATGTCACATAGACGTAGATACGCAGGTCAAACTTGCTGCCACTGATGAGATAGGGCTTGTGGAGATACCTGACAAAGAGTTTATCATTGCTTGAGAAACATTGCGACGGAAATATATATATTTCTTAATCAATGAACAAAAGTTTTGGGAAATATTTAACAGCTCCCCCAACGTAGTAATAATAAGAATAATGTGTCCCAAGACTTTTGTTCATAGGATATACTTTGTGACTTATTACTTCTGGACTAGAAATGATTTCTTGCGCGGCATCTGGCTCCATTTGTGAATGACCTGGATTCCTGCTCCTCTGGCTGAAGCGGGCTGTTGGGATATATTAAATCCTGGAAAAATATCGACAATTGTGGGGCAAACTGTGATAAAGTTATGCAATGTGAATTTACAGGTTTGATGATCCATTTCTGTCTGGATCCATCCTTCCAAGCCTTGCGTAACTGCAGGATATCCTGAGGAAGGACAAATGTGCGTGGGAAAAAATTGAACTCCTGCTTGCCGAAGCGACATGCCATCTTGGACAGATTCTTCCACAGACGGTCCTTCCTGCCAATCTGGAACGTTCCCGGGAAGTGGTTCAACTATGAAATGCCAGAAAGGCACAAAATGACATTCTATCTAGACTGAATTATTCCAACCAATATAAGGTTCTCACCTTCTGGTGCTCTTGAAGAGTTCTGAAACAAGGAGACTTCATGTGGTGGCCCCAGCAGCCCAACCAGTCGTTGCTTTCTTAATTATTGGACACTCAATGGTAAGTGTTTTGAACTTGTCAAAAGACACAATAGGGCTGCACGATATTTAGTTTGACCATCATTACGATGTATGTCCGGGCCATAGTTGCATCACAGGGTCTTCGTCAATGTTGGTGTACTGTATAAGAGTTGTTACCAAACTTTTTTTGCCGTGCCCGTCTTTTGGAGAAAATATTATGATCAAGCCCTCCACCCCACACACACGCACGCACACACACAGACACACACACACACAAGCTTTTTTTTTTCTAAATACACATTAGCTTAGCTTGCAATAAACAATCACTGCAGTGGTGACCTTTACAATTGAAAAGTTACACTGGGGAATTTATCAAGCCGCCAAGAATAAAAAACCCAAACTTTTTTTTCTGCAAAAATTTAATGTCTTGGATTCCTGCAGTCATTTCAGTGGCTGGTGTGGGCTTGTGTGCTCAGTAGTAAAATTAGCTGCTGGTTGTAACTTAATGAAAAGTGTATGGAAGCAACGCACCCCTTCCAGTTTTAAAAACACTGGTGTGTACAGTCAAAATATACAGTCAAATTACTGTAACGTAAAAGGTGAAGAGCAGAGGGACATGTTTGGATATGCTAATAAAAAGAATGTAAGCCTGTTGCATTTTCTATTTCGCTCTTCAGAATGAAACTACTGTTGGCAAGCACAATTAC
This sequence comes from Syngnathoides biaculeatus, assembly GCF_019802595.1. Classification (NCBI taxonomy): domain Eukaryota; kingdom Metazoa; phylum Chordata; class Actinopteri; order Syngnathiformes; family Syngnathidae; genus Syngnathoides; species Syngnathoides biaculeatus. Next base: position 5,695,492 of record NC_084653.1, on the reverse strand, counting down.
GTGAGTGTGTGAAATGTGTTCAGGAATGCTGCGAAAAAAAAAAAGGAGAAAACGTTCTTTTGTAAAAATTGATTACAAAGGAAATTATTTGTATCAGAAGGCATTAGTTAAAACAATATGATCACACTATGATAATGTGAAATTTTAGTTTTGTATTAAGGACGTCACATTATCAATGTCCTCTAATCATTGTACCAGTCACACCATGTTGCACATTTGTTTGCACATTAAGGAGAGGAAAAAAAAACGGCGAACTTGGTTAAAATTTTTGAATTATGAACTGAACTAGTTAATTTTCAAACAAATTATAAACTATACAACTTAGAAAAGGTGGCACGGTGGAGAGCATTAGCCCCACAGTTCTGAGGACCGAGGTGAAAATCCTGGCCCCGCTTGTGTGGAGTTTGCATGTTCTCCCCATGCCTACGTGGGTTTTCTCTGGGCACTCTAGTTTCCCAACACATCTCAAAGATATGCATTAATTGGAGACTCTAAATTGCCCCTTTGGTGTGACTGTGAGTGAATGGTTGTTTGTTTTTATGTGCCTTGAGATCAGCTTGCAGCCAGTTCAGGGTGTACCCTGACTACAGCCCAGAGATAGCTGAGATAGGCTCCAGCTCTCCCTCAACCCTTGTGAAGTAAAGCAGCTTAGAAAATGGATGGATGGATCACTTTTAAGATACATTTTACTAAAACTGATCCTGTATTATTTCACATCTCAATATAAATGCCAGGTTAAAAAAAACCCATTTTATTTTCCAATGTCGTGCAGCCCCATCACTGTGTACAAAAAACTTGGCTTGAAGTAACCTACTCTTGGTGTGCACGAAGTGGGACCTGGCGATGGCGTTTTTCACAACATTGGGTGTCACACTGCTAATCTTCCATTTTAAAAGTTGCATTGTCTCATCAGGGAGCATTTCAACTGCAGGACACAAAGCAAAATGAAAAATGACTGTGATGTAGAGACGTGACAAAAAAATACCATAGCTTCCCAAAACCTAAAAAGGGTAGAAAGAAACATTGCAGAGATATCAAATTAGAGTCTACTGGAATTGTAATCCTTGTTAAAGTTGTGATTTCCACGAAATCCAAGATCATCTCACAAAATCAAAGAAGGAACCTCCTTCAGAATATAGGAAGTAGGGGCACTTAATCGAGAGACTGTCTTCATGCAATGGTAAGTGCTGCTGTGCTCTTTTGGTTATAAAGAGTTCAAGGGGGCGATCAGGCTTAAAATACATAAATACTGTGAAATGTTTACATCAAATTGCACCTATTGGCTCTATTGTGGCCAGTATTGACACCAATGAGCGGAGCCATTTGAACTAAGAAGTGTCAGGATAGGCTCCAGCCCGCCTGCGACCCTAGTGAGGATAACCAGAATGGAAGATGAATGAATAAATGAATGAATGATAATGGCGATACCCTCTGTTGACCATAGATAAGAATTAGATTTTAATTGGGAAGTTGACGTGGAAAGATTATACATTACTAACATATAAAGACAATGCGTTATTGCGAGTACATGCTGTTTTCCAACGTGTATATTTCCAAACAAACTGGAATTTGAAAGGTCAAACAAAAATGAATGGATAGTCTATACCAGCGGTGTTCAATGCGTCGATCGCGATCGATCAAGGCAGTCTTGGTGGATCGTGGGACGGCCCAAAAAAAATGTCAGCCAATGTTCCCTCTAAACTGTGCGTGGGCGCAATTGTGCACCGTTGATGCAGTTTCTTCGCAGATATTCTGCGTGGCGCTCAATAAAAAAAAAAAAAAAAAAATCCAATGCAAATTGAAAGTATAACATACAGCTATTGAGTTTGTGGCATTTTGCAATGTGATTCAATAAGTGAGGGATGACTGGTTATTACATCCAATGGCACAATTCACATACGTACTGAAAAAAAAATGAAAAGAGGAAGCCACTGGTTTCTTTAGGCAGCACACAGAACTTTCTCTAATAACTCTGTCTCCTACTTTACCTTACACCCGCCCCCGACCCCGCTCTTAAAGATGTACACTCATAAATACAAATGTTACAGTACATACGCAGCCCATCAATGTGTTTTATAATGACAGCATTCACCACTGCTGCTTTAGTTACCAACAGTCTGGGCAACGTAGAGCAAAGACGAGCTAGACATACTGCTTATGTTTACTTCCGATAGTAATGGATAAAGTTAAAGAAATGCTTTTGTTTTAAGATGCAATGACTGTCGGGGTATGTGAATAATCGAAGAAAAAGTGGTTAAACTGGATGAGATTCTCTCTTTTCAGAGTGTGAAAGGTCTGGTCTCAAGCCAAAGTATTTTAAATATAGGAGGCAAGATAACATTAACCTTAAAATGGATTGGGAGCATCATCATCATCTTCATATTCACCTCCCCTAACCCCACCCTCCCGTCGTCGGTAACTCGAGAGAGGCTGGCTGCTTGAAAAGTACATCTTGAGATAATAAAGTCTGGGCAGGCATAGTCTCCACTAATGAAAACTGGTGTTTGTAAAAAAAATAATGGTGAAAAGAAAATACAATGAAAAATGTATTTAAAAATTACAGAATGCGTTTATGTATGGCCAAGAGGCCATCATCAAACTGAAAGGGTCGTTTAACTTGGACAAGGTCTGAGGATCAATGTAAATGTGTGAACAATAATATGGATTTCATCCATCCATTTTCCAAGTCGCTTATCCTCACAAGGGTCACGGGAGTGTTGGCAAGATAGTTAAATTACTATGCCTTTTTAATCACTGTTGCTGACTAAATGACTCACAACTTGTATTAGAGTGGAGATCAAAAGTTGGGTAAAATTTTGACTCACATCCTCAGATTAGTAATGGCCACTTAGATTTGAGTAGTGGGGTAAAGGTAGAAAAGTTAGTTTTTAGGTATTGTGTCAGAAAAGGGTGGATGAGACAGCTCTTTCACAGCACCTGTGTGTGTGCATACCTTGTTCATTGGCAGTACTGAAATAGAGTGTAGGAGGGATAAGCGGGAACAGGCTGGGAATGAGTGCCGGTTTCTTCTCCTGATTATCCTCCTCCTCCAACAACATGGGTTCTTTAACACTAAAAGAAGAAAAGTTAATGTATTTGATTTAGCACAATGTGAAGTATATTTGATTCCCGTAAAATGAAAAAAAATACAAGTGTCATAAATCATACAAGCAAAACATATCACAAGGATTAAAATCACTAGACCATATGAACTTACAATATCCTATCATAGTCATATCCACCTGCTTGTGAAAGTTATCATGAGTGAAATCAAAATGACAGGCACTCACATGACTGTCATATAGGAGAAGTCAAATAAATAGATGGATGAAAGATGAGTGTATCTCCACTGCTAGCTCTCAAGTCAGTTAATGTACATTTACTATCCATGCACGAGCTACAGATGTCAGGCTTGGATGGGGGTGTGCAGGTTAACGAAATCACATGAAGTCAACAATAACAGAGCCATTTTGCGGAGACGTACAGACGAGTGTTTGGTGGACAATGCTACAGAGCTTTCCACCACAATCTGTTGCTTTCAGGCCCATAACAATGCCTGTGTAGAGAATGGACACAGGAACTGATAGATGTATGGTGCAAGTCATCAAAGGGGGAGGCGCCAATTATATACCACAACTAGCTTTCCATTCACTGACCATGGCATAAACCTGAAAAGATTCTAAAATAAAGATATTTGTTTTTTTTCTAACAAAAAAATACTGCATATTGTGTTTGTTTTACATTGACAATGCAACCTCAGTTTAACACACCCAGAACCAATGTGCTTTTGATTTAACGGAGAGAATGGCAGTGCTTGATTGAAACTCAAAATGCTCCCATGCAGTGGAGAAATTCTGTTAGTTCCAGAATTGGCCGCTGTTCTTTACTGGTGCAATCAACAGACAAAGACTGGTACCTGTATTTTCTGTAAGAGCTGGTCTAATTTACTTGAATGCCTGTCATGTGCAAGTCTCTCAAACGTGCTACGCCAATCCTGGTATAGGCTTACAGTGGAACCCCTACTAACAAAATAAATCAGTTCCGGAAGTCATTTTGTTACGTGAATTTTTCATAAGTAGAAGTATTTCACATGTAAATACCCTAATCCATTCCAAGCCCCCCACCATAAATAAGCATTCAAAGTACAAAATGAAAAGAATAATAAAAATGTTCATTTATTTTTCCCTTCAAGGTAAATAAAATCATTATTTGAAAACTGCATTCTGTATTGCCCTGGGTTGTCTTGCAGTGATATTAAAATTGGTTTGATGATTTGAAACCTGTATGTGTGATAGATATGCCTAAAAAAAACAAAACAAAATCAAATACATTTTCACGGTATTATAGGTACCCTATCAAGCATATTGTTTTAGATACACTAATCAGTACGGGAACAATTCATGTACTACTATAAAACTGTGTTGAATACATTTCTGACACAGTTACGTGGCCGCATTAGTATTTTGCAAATTATTTTTAATATATTTCTGTGTGTGCTTGTCTACAACAGGAAGGCTTACCTACACAGGTGCACAAGAGACTGGGTGGATGAAATACCATTGACAGAGGATGACTCTGACCAATCTGGAAAAGAATACAACTGAAAATTAGCCACCGGATTTTAGGAAATGTGATGGCGCTTTCGGGGAATTGACGAGTAGATCAATTGCAAGGGTTAGTTCGTCAAGATCTTTACCATCATCGCTGCAGGTATTCTCCAATTCATAAGGCAGTTCCTCCTCAATGCTGCCGTCCACCTGCATGATGTACTCTGAACTGGAAGACACATACAATGAAGAAAATAAGTATTTGAACACCCTGCTATATTGCAAGTTCTCCTACTTAGAAATCATGGAGGGGTCTGAAATTTTCATCGTTGGTACATGTCCACTGTGAGAGAGATAAAGAAAAATCCAGAAATCACAAAATATGATTTTTTTAACTATTTGTGATATCCAGCTGCAAATAAGTATTTTAACACCTGTCTATCAACTAGAATTCTGACCTTCAAAGACCTGTTAGTCCGTCTTTAAAATTCCACCTCCACTCCATGTATTATCCTGAAATAGATGCACCTGTGTGAGGTCGTTAGCTGCATAAAGACACCTGTTCACCCCATACAATCAGTCAGACTTAAACTTATAACATAGCCAAGACCAAAGAGCTGTCTAAAGACACCAGAGACAAAATTGTACAACTCCACATGGCTGGAAAGGCCTACGGAGAAATTGCCAAGCAGCTTGGTGAAAAAAGGTATACCGTTGGACCATTTGGATGATACAGAGGAGTCATGGGAGAGAGTTTTGTGGTCAGATGAGACCAAAATTGAACTTTTTGGTCATAATTCCACAAAGCTTGTTTGGAGGAAAACGAATGATGAGTTCCATCCCAAAAACACCATCCCTACTGTGAAGCATGGGGATGGTAGCATCATACTTTGGGGGTGTTTTTCTGCACATGGGACAGGATGACTGCATTGTATTAAGGAGATGATGACTGCTGCCATGTATTGTGAGATTTTGGGGAGCAACCTCTTTCCCTCAGTCAGAGCCTTGAAGATGGGTCGTAGCTGGGTCTTTCAGCATGACAATGACCCGAAGCACACAGCCAGGAAAACCAAGGAGTGGCTCTGTAAGAAGCATATCAAGGTTCTGGCGTGGCCTACCCAGTCTCCAGACCTAAAACCAATAGAAAATCTTTGGAGGAAGCTGAAACTCAGTGTTTCTCAGCGACAGCCCAGAAACCTGTCTGATCTAGAGATCTGTGTGGAGGAGTGGGCCAAAATCCCTCCTGCAGTATGCGCAAACCTGGTGAACAACTACAGGAAATGTTTGACCTCTGCAATTGAAAACAAAGGCTACTGTACCAAATAACGTTCAATTTCTCAGGTGCTATTTGCAGCTGGATCACACAAATAAATCATTAAAAAAAAAACATACATTGTGATTTCTGGATTTTTTTTTAGATGATCTCTCTCACAGTGGACATGCACCTACGATGAAAATTTCAGACCCCTCCATGATTTCTAAGTGGGAGAACTTGCAATATAGCAGGGTCTTCAAATACTTATTTTCTTCACTGTATGCAATCTTTAGGGTTTAACTAATTTGCTATGAACGTAAAATTACATCTCCAAAAAAAAAATAATCTAATGCCACAGATGTGAAGTTCCATTTTCAGTGTTTTGTTTTTTTTTTATTTCTTGTAAAAGCCTTCGTGCAGTTCCTCAGTAAGTATTTAGGCTATGAGAATGGCTTCCGTATGATCAATCGATACTAGAAGGCAGGAGTCGTTTCGATGAGATATTTAACCTGCATTGTCCAGAAAGCCCACCCTCCATATCCGGTGATAACCCATCTGGAGAGGTGGCATGAGAAATGAGTGTGGTGGTGAGAATATGGAGCAATGCCGGCAGCAAACTCTACAACAGAGTTTTTTAAAGCAAAAAAATATGAAGTCCCATCATCATCCTTATCAGAGAGGAAAGGAATGACATTCTGTGAAGGCTCGAAGGCACGCACGCTTTGCTAACCTCAAAGCTAACGACCATAGACTGAGTTGGTGGAACGCGCATAAATAATGACAGTTTGCAGTTTACTTTCCTCGCAATTGTGTATGTAGTTTTTTTTTTTTTTTTAAATGCGCTTTGTGTTCTACATCCTGATTCACTGAGGGAAACCCGCATCATGTTTTTCCCACCCAATTGACTAAGGGACTGTAGACCACTGTCCTAGGTATCGGACCGCCGCGGAAGAGGCCCTACCGGCCCCGCAGTTGTCCCTCCACCCTGCGCTGTGGCTGCATTGTGCTGCAGTGGCGTTACTGTACTTAGGGCAGGTGATTGTAGCCAAAAAAAAAACTGGGTGCTCAGTTGCGCATTAGAAAACAAAAATCAAAACAAACACATGAAACCCATCATGCTCTCAAAGCCAAGCAGAGATAGTGAAGGGCAGGGACCCTTCATCTGATTGTCAGTGTGCATATTTGTGCACAAGCATACGTGGTTTTGAAATACGGGCACTCACATGCACAAAGTTTTCTCATGATGAGCAGATAGCTTCATAGTCACAAAAAATTGAGTGGCAATGCCTAATTCCAACACAATGATGGAACATTTTGGATTGAAGCTTGATGAACGCAGCGATCCTGCTCACGCTAATAAGCTGATAAACAAATGCAACAATGCAAATTCAAATGTGGCAGCATACAGTATATGATGCACATCTGTTCACATCACAAAAAGTATAACGTTACTATTGCAATAGATGTAGCCATTGGTGACAAAGCCTGCAGAAAAGTAGTACAAATGTTGAATGAAAACAGGATGCTTTGATCGACTTATTGTAGCTCCCAGTACCAAGGGGCGGCCAGTGGGCCACACGGAGTTTCGTCGTGACTTAATTTTTTCATTTGAGGTATCACAAAAGCAAAAAAAAGGCAATAAATTGAAAGTTCTGCTTGAAATGTACCCATTCACAAAGTTATCATTCTCAGTTTTTCTTGAAACGAGTGTTTTCAAGAAACTTACCAATGTTCAACTGCTATTTACTAAAGAATGGCAAGATGGAGAAATTTGAAATAAGAGGGTTACATCTTTGTTTTTGTCTTTTTATACCATGACAGGAAATTTCCGTAAGAAATTCCACATTTTTTAGAGTGATCCTACATCCTAAACTTAAATCCTATATAATGGTCACCTTGACTTACACGTGTTGTTTGGTGCCTTGTGTTAGGGCAAAATTTGAATTGTGAATTTTGACATTTAATGTACAGGACAGGCGGCACGGTGGATCAGCTGGTAAAACATTGGCCTCACAGTTCTGAGGACCCGGGTACGATCCCGGCTCCACTTTTTTGGAGTTTGCATGTTCTCCCCTTACCTCCGTGGGTTTTCTCTGGGCACTCCGGCTTCCTCCCATACCCCAAAAACATGCAACATTAATTGGACACTCTTAATTGCCCTTAGGTGTGATTGTGAGTGTGGCTGTTTGTCTCTATGTGCCCTGCAATTGGCTGGCAAACAGTGCAAGGTGTACCCTGCCGCCTGCCCGTTGACAGCTGTGGTAGTCTCCAGGACTCCTCACGACCCTCGTGAGGATAAGCGGCAAAATAAAATGAATTGATGGATGGATGAACAGGATGGTTAACACTCAAGTACAAAATTAAGACACAACAACAAGGAGGATGGAAAATATGCTAATAGACTGTGAAGTAACCTCATGGAGTCAGAACTCATGCCGTGTGCCCAGAAAAGTCACGTCAGCATACAAGTACAGCAAATATGTCATCTTATTTTTCAAAACCAGTTAATTTTCTTTCTTTTTTTTTTAAATATGTAACAGTATAGAGACTTTGTTTTCATTATACTTAAAAAATTGTGGTGTTTTGGGCTCAGAGAACAAATTCAACTGGTCAGGTAGCACTGCATGTATAATTTGGAAGATAGCATATTTCTTAGAATAACCCACATGAAAAAAAAAAAATACAGTTCATGGTACTTACTGGGTCTGTCAAGAAAAAATGTGCTAAGCTTTTGTCAATCTTACCGCTCATCGCTGGCCTCACACTGACAAGACGTCGATGACAAGCACATAGCAGGGACAGAGGTGGCTTGTGCCTGGTTGGTCAGGTGAATGGCAGAAATTTTGGTGGTCACAGAGCCCATCATAGTACCTGAGGGATGGGACAGTAGTTTAGAGTGCTGTGCACAAGTAGGAAAATTACAAGACCGGTCTGGTTGGGATTACCTGGGAAGGTGCCCGGCAGCCCATGCTTATCCTTTTGTATGGCACTGACATTGAGGCAATTTTGCATGTGACCATTGAGCTTCATGCATACAGTTTCATTTTCGTCCAGTGCACTTTGTGGGAATTTGTATTCATCCAAGGCTGTCGATGTTTGAAGGTTACCACTAATTAGAGGTGGACAAACACCTATGACTTGAAGAGGATTGTTCACTGCATCTGATTTAACATGACTGTTTTGTGTCTGACAGAACTTGTTAGCTGAGTTCTGCTGGTTGAAATTAGGCACCAGAAGGCTCTTGCTCATTTCCACTTTGTCAAGGCTGGAGGCATCCTTTCTCATATTTGGCCCTTGGAGTTCAAAAGGAGAAAGGCATATGGGAGGCACTGAAGGTATCAGAGAAGGTTTTGCAGTTTCAAGCTACGGAGACAAAATAACCAAATGAGAACCACAACTATCTCTTCCATCCATCCGTTCTATACAGCAATAGTCATGATTAGACTCAATGTTTCAGTACTTTTTGCACAACTTGTTGTTCTCTAGGAAATATCTGAACCACAAAACTCACAAAGGTGTTTGAGCCAAGACTCGACCGAAACATTTGCAAAGAAATTCACTTCTATATTGTTGCTGCGACACTTCCACTCTCTCTGCATGACACTAAACTCAGTGGCAACTTCCATTTGAGAAGATCCAGTTTAATGTCCCACAATGGTCTGGTTCATAAATTGTTAGGTGATGTCTTGGTTTCATGATGTCAAAATGTGAACAGCATAATAAAGAGGAATGTTTAAATACTAATGCTATGGGAACCAGGAAATGAACGGGTCGATTCGTGGATCAAACAACGGTGATGAATTTGATAGCCGGCTTCTTGTAAGAAAACAGAGTTGTGCAAAAAAAAAAAAAAAAAAAAATGCAAAGGCCAAACTACTGTTAACTCACATGGAAAGGCTAAAGAGCAGTTTAGGTTCATCCTGACATTTAACATGAACGGAGAATTAATGTTTTTTTTTGTCTCCCATAGGGGAGAACTACAAAATCTATCACATGGACGTGCAAGCTAAATGAATATATCTCTATTTTTTTTTTAAGTGTGGAAAAAAAAACATTTTTAAACCTACATTTCCAAATTGTTCCAGTTTATTTCTGTAAATTCCAACTTTGAAATGATTATGGCAACAATGGGCTCATTTAATGAGATCCAATTAACGTGTGTCCAAATTCTGCCTTTACAAAAAATACAATGCTTACATTTGATTTGACTGTCATGGACTGTCATTTGTGATTGTAGTTTGCTGATTTCAATAGATCTTATTTCATTTCACAACATATGAGGGTCAATGTTTTACAAACACGGAGTACAGTTGTACACTACAACCACAATAATAAGCATGTTGTTACAGTAATGCTCCAAATATTCAGTTTAGTATTTACAAATGTGTACCCCCCCCCCCTCTATAGATTAGACTTTATTTTATACCTCAGACTTATTCCTTTGCATAGAGGGAGGCCCTTGGACTGGTTGGAAGGTGTTATCACTCGGGCTGTTTAGGATATCCCTTTTAAGGGCGGAATGGTCGCCTGTGTCCATGGCACTGCTGGAAAGTAGCTTCGCCCCTGTTGACTTGATTTCATTTGGATTGCCATTAAACTTCGGCAGCTGTCTTGGCATGGCTGAGGATTGGGTCTTGGTTAAGCACACTTGGTCCTGAGCAGATGAGGGTGCTGGACGTTTGGTGCGTACTTGATTAGGAAAAGGCACTTGAACAGTCGGAACAGTCTTTGGGTCGATGTTGACCGATACAGCAAGAGGCATAGTCGCGTTTCAGCAAGCCTCTGGGCGCCCTTTGTCCCAAGGTGAGGATTTGATGGGAATAGTAGGACTCCAAAAGGCAAATGAATTTCCTTTGAAAAGACACTTGAGGTTGTGGAGACGTCAGCTGGAAGTTAAAGAGCCTGGGAATTTTCCAAGTTGATTTAGACAGGAAGTTCTTGCTAACTGGTGTTGCCAGTGAGCAATAGCATTCATCACTGCGATCCAAGCTCAAATGTCAGCAAGCAGGAAAAAGGCAAGCAACTCCTGGAAGAGAGGAAGCATCAAATGATTTCTGGACAGGTCCACAAAGGCAAGCATGAATATTTTATGTATCGTTTTGTTTTCCTCAAGTAATTCAAACTCGTATACAAGACCAAGTCCAGCCAGGGAACAAGATCTTATCAAGCAAGATGAGGTTTCTTTATGGTCAGAATTAAAGTCTAAGGTTAACATGAGATTCAGGTAGCACAAAATCTTGTGAGATGGCCTCAATATGTGTCATCTAATTGTTGTTCCTGGATCACTTCTCTGGTCAGAATGGGACACTGCAACAAAAAAATATTTGGGATTACAACTAGTCAAAAATATATACAGTATGTCTGTGTGCACGCATGTATGTCTGTGTGATTAACTGGTTGCATAGGTTAGCTAACAGTGTGCCTTTCCTAAGACAGGCAAATGATAATGATGGTAAAACGATCTGGCGATAGAGAGCAGACTTAGATAGTTTGGACATGTTCAGAGGTGAGAGAGTGAGTATATTGGTAGGAGGGTGCTGAGGATGGAGTTGCCAGTCAAAAGAGCAAGAGGAAGACCAAAGAAAAGGTTGATGGATGTTGTGAGTGAGGACATGAGGACAGTGGGTGTTAGAGAAGAAGATGTACGACATAGGCTTAGATGGAAAAAGATGACACCCTATGGCAACCCCTAACGGGACAAGCCGAAAGGAAAAGAAAAAGAGGTTTATACCTGCAATGTTTTGAAAATGCTGAAAGTTTAGTTCAAGATAATCGGCGTTAGTGGCAACAAGCTAGCGATACATTGTAACAAACATTCCTGTCAGCAATCATGATGTATTGTCATAATCTAGCGTAATTTACGGCAGTATCTATTGTCAATCCATTGATGTAAAATAGCAGTAGATGATCTATATCTTCCGAAAGTATGTAGAGGGGAAACGTTTTCCACTTCAAAATAACTCATATCACGGGAAAATAACAGTTCGCATTTAAATATATGGACAGACTATTGTAACGTTAGAATTTAGATCAAGTCAAGGTAAATCACAATTACATACTTATTATAATTAGATACTGAAACATTACCTGTATTATATCCCAGAAATGTTTTCAATGTAACTCAGGGGTGCCCAGATTCCACCCCCCAGCACCATTAACCTGCAGGCCATCGGTGGAAATTCAGCTCCTGTGGGTCGAAGACAAAGAAGAAGAGGAAACCGGATTCGTCGGCAGAAGAAGAAGAGGAAGGTACAGAGCCCACAAATGAGTGTAAGGACTTTGAATGTTGGGATAATGACAGGAAAAGCTCAGGAATTGGTTGACATGATGATTAGGAGAAAGGTTGAGGTAGTAAGGCTAGAAGTTTAGGAGCAGGATTTAAATTATTTTACTATGTAACATGGGAAGAAAAATGGAGTAGGGGTTATTTTAAAGGAAGACCTGACTAAGAATGTGTTGGAGGTGAAAAGAGTATCAGATCGAGTAATGAGGCTGAGTTTTGAAATTGTGATGGAAATATGTTGACTGGTGCCAGTAGTGTGCCAAGTAGATGGAAAGAATACTTTGAGAAGTTAATGAATGAAGAAAATTAGAGAGAAGGAAGAGTTGAAGAGGCAAGTGTAAATGACCAGGAAGTGGCAATGATTATTAAGGGGTTTAGAATTGCACTGAACAGGATGAAAAATAGAAAGGCCGTTGGTCCTTATGACATACCTGTGGAGCTATGGAAGCAATTTGGGGAAGTGGCTGTGGAGTTTTTGACCAACTCATTCAATAGAATACTAGCAGGCAAAAGATGCCAGAAGAATTGAGGAAAAGTGTGCTCGTTCCCATTTTTAAGATCAAAGCCGATGTTCAGAGCTGTGGAAACTACAGAGGAATAAAGTTGATGAGCCACACAATGAAGTTATGGGAAAGAGTAGTGGAGGCTAGACTCAGGACAGAAGAAAGAATCTGCAAGCAACAGTATGGTTTCACACATAGAAAGAATACCACAGATGCATTATTTGCCTTGAGGATGCTCATGGAAAAGTACAGAGAAGATCAGAAGGAGCTACATTGTGTCTTTGTAGACCTAGAGAAAGCCTATGACAGAGTACCAAGAGAGGAACTGTGGTACTGCATGCGCAAGTCTGGTGTGGCAGAGAAGTATGTTAAAATAGTACAGGACATGTATGATGGAAGGAGAACAATGGTGAGGTGTGCCTTAGGTGTGACAGAGGAATTCAAGGTGGAGGTGGGACTGCATCAGGGATCAGCTCTGAGCCCCTTCCTGTTTGCAGTGGTAATGGATAGGCTGACAGATGAGGTTAGACTGGAATCCCCTTGGACCATGATGTTCACAGATGATATTGTGATATGCAGTGAAAGCAGGGAGCATGCAGAGGAACAATTAGAAAGATGGAGACATGCACTGGAAAGGAGAGGAATGAAGATTAGCCGAAGTAAAACAGAATATATGTGCGTGAATGAGAAAAGTGGAGAGGGAAGAGTGAGGCTACAGGGAGAAGAGATAGCAAGAGTGGACGACTTCAAATATTTAAAGTCAACAATCCAGAGCAATGGTGAGTGTGGTAAGGAAGTGAAGAAACGGGTCCAAGCAGGTTGGAACAGCTGGCGAAAGGTGTCTGGTGTGTGGTATGTGACAGAAGAGTCTGTGCTAGGATGAAGGGCAAAGTTTACAAAACAGTGGTGAGGCCGGCCATGATGCACGGATTGGAGACGGTGGCACTGAAGAAACAACAGGAAGCAGAAATGGAGGTGGCAGAAATGAAGATGTTGAGCTTCTCGCTTGGAGTGACGAGGTTGGATAGGATTAGAAATGAGCTCATTAGAGGGACAGCCAAAGTTGGATGTTTTGGAGACAAGGTTAGAGAGAGCAGACGACTCACAAATGGTTATTAACAGGTTAACGTCGTGTTGTTTCATGACACACGAGATCACGCGCCCATATCGCGAGAGTTCTCGATTATCAAACAAACATGGCAGCTCCCAGTAAGAAGGCGCGGTTTCAAAATGTTGTACGTGGGGAAACTTACCGTTAAAACGTTTCAATCATGGGACTTTCACAAAGATTTTGTGTATGAGACAGATAATGAAGGGGGTCGATTAAAACTACTTCAGTGTAAAATATGTTCCAATCATGTTACGGAAAAACGAAAAGGAGTCAAAATGAGAGGATTGTCTGCTCAGGTATGTGAATCTGATTCCGAGCATAACATCGACATGTTTCGTTTTAAAGTATAAGTGCGACACCTAAAATGTTTAATTTTATCAACTGTCAAATAAAATGTTAAATCAAAAGGGCTAGTTGTTATATAATTTTTAATTACATTGATTTTAAGTAGATATAATTTATTCAAGAATCAATAATTGCTGTCTGACTGAAAGCCCAATGTATGTTCACTGAATATTTCTAAGTATAAGTGTATTGATTTAATGATATAATTTAACAGTTTCATAACTTTCCAATCAATTTGATAATTATTTGATGGTTTTCAGTTTTTTTTTTTACTACATTGACATTTGACGGATTATTTATATAACATAAATGATATTTGTGAGATCTAATTTCAGTTTAATGAAAATGGATATAATTTATTGAGTTCATGTAATTTGTTAAAAATAAACGGGAAATTATCTTTTCATTTGTAGGTTCTAAAGGGAATTTTGGCCTATGTAGATGGTGTCAAGTATATTCACAAGAGCAATGTAACAAGACATGTACAGTCAGATTCCATCCATGATTGGGCAAATAAAAAAAGTTTTCACAACCCTCTCCTGAAACTGGTCATCAAGGGTCCTCATCAAGTGACCAACCTAGAAACTGAGATTCCAACTGTACTGTGACAGCAAGCACTGGCCCCACACATGGTTTTTGCAAACAGAACTCCATTCAACAGATGTTCTATAAAGCAAGCAAGAACCACTATAGAAATCATATGACTACAGCTTTAGCTGTGGTCATGCGTGAGAATTCAATGTCTGATTACAAATACCTGATTGAATTGCAGAAAAAGAATGGAGTCACCTGTATTGTATTTTAGACAACATTTTAGAGAATATTGTTCCGTAACCTACAGTTTACGATCACAAATTTACACGGAACCAACAAACAGGTTACCAGCAATGGGCCTTACATTGAGGTCTGCTTTGGTGACCCCTAACAGGACAAGCTGAAATAAAAAGAAGTTCGTAAGTAGAAGTACCACTGTAGTTATTTATATCTTATGAAGCACAGAACATACCAGTCCTACAGACTCGCGATCAACATGAGTGAATATAGCCTGTGAAATTAAATGTTTGACACCCCCAAATCTATATCACTCACATTTGAAAAATGTATAAGTGTGGTCAGTCATGCCCGCATATATAAAGTTATGGGTGTGGTCCACCATTCATGCCTGCAGATTAAAAGTTGCGGGTGTGTGTTCTGTTTGTAATTATGAGTGTACCCCTTTAAGAGCGGGGGATGGCAGTGTCAGGGAAACAAGGAAATAAAAGTAGGCTGAGCAGTGGCTCTTTGTGACCGTGTGCTTCTGTGTTTAAAAAAAAAAAAAAAAGTCAGGCTGTGGTTCACTGCGCTGGATCGGTTTTCATGTGCGCTGAGTGTGCGAGACAAGGGGCAGTTTAGAGGGAATATTGGTCAAGACTACACAAAATAAGTAATGTCTTTTAATATCTATGTATTTCTACTCGTAACTAATTTTACGCATGTTTTTTTGTGCTGACTGTGCAGATTTGCGAGTGTGTGTCTGGCCCCGTCAAATCACAGTGACTGCTATATCATCTTAAAATATTGTTAGTTGTATACTCCATGTTTTTATTTGTTTGGGTTGTCTTTTTTGCCTTATTTTATACTGGTGTCTCCAGACAAGTCAGCATTGCAAAAGAAAAATTGTTCACAACTGCCATAACTGGAAAACTAAGTCTTAAATAAAATAAAACTGTGTACCAAAGAGGAACTGCATTTCCCAAGTTGCTTTGGGTCATTTGTGATGACTTAAATGTACTAATTTGATAAGAATGGGTTATATCTAAATAAACACAAATGGGATGTGACGTCAAAGATTGTTGCTAGACTACTGTAACGTGTGCTCGAGCCCAACAAGTTCAAATGACAAGTTTGAAGATGAGTCACGAGGTGTTAGCTCATGTTCAAGTCTCATGATTTGTGGAATATTCACATTTCTTTATGCCACAGAAATACGCTAAAACAAATGTTAAAGAAGATGTAAAGTATAGCTCCATCAGACACCTGTGACTCAGTTTTTTGGGGCCGCTACCAAGCCACTTTTAAGCTAATTTTCAATCGTGTGTTTATCACCGCTAAGCCATGGCAACAAGAGCCTCCGCGCTAGGAAAGCGCAACGATAAGACATATGCTTTTGTACAAGTTGGAAAAATAACATCAAACTTACCTGCTCGTACTGAAGGTGGGGCAGCCCGTTGTTTCAGAGTTCCTCTCACCACCCCAAGAGGATAAACTGGCAGCTCTTTCACTTGTCACAGAGTGTTGCTGGAGTGACACTGGCAATGCCGACCGGACGATCCGGAAACGGAGTGACGCTTCACAGCTCGAGATCGTTTCGAGTTCGATTGCTTCCGGATAAACTAGGGACTTCCGGCTCCGACTTGGTTGGTGCGCCCTCCGCCGGCTTCCAACGTCAACACAGTCCACAAAATCATCAAAACCACGGCATAGTGGTTATCTTTTTTTTTTTTTAATAAACGTACGTACATTCTTTTAGCTTTAATTAAAATACATTTTTCAAACTACATGGATTATAATTTTTAAGTGCTGTATATTCTTTCATGAAACTATTTAAAAACGAAGTTATAACTCATCATTTTCATCATACCGCTGTTGACAAATGCGTTGCTTTTACCACATTTCATTTTTTTTAATTTACTTGTATAGAAATTATATTTGCCAGCTAAATGCAGTAGGAGAACCAAGTGGATTAATTCAGCCACTCAGCAAATAAAATAATGATTAATGTGTAGGTTTCGTTTCCCCCCCCCCCCCCCATTTGAATTGGTCTATTAGGCTTTTCTTTTTGTTATTGGCTAAAACCTTGCATATTCGCTGTTTAAGGTGCTCTTTATGAAATGCCCAAAGATGCCACGAGATGCGCAGCAAAATGATACGAAAGTGCCGGAGAAGCTAAATGCTGCAGTACAGTATCTTTGACGATTGAAGGTGCTGTTACTTCAATATAGCATTTGTGACGACATCAAAGATGAAAGCGAAAAATTTGAACGTTGGCTTAAATGATGTGAAATGAGTAAGTGGGAGTGCGTTGCAGCAAATAGCAATGTTTGTATGAGTGGGCATTTCAATAAAAGCTCACATTCACCAGGCTCAGTCTGTATGGGGAAGTGTACAATATACACACAATATTTATAGAGAATAAAAACGTGTACACGAGACCCTTGAGTATACTTTTTAAAACCTTTTTTTTCTTCCATGTAAATGTTTTAGCCATTATTATTATCTTCTTCTCTTACATGGCTTTAGAAAGTTAGAAATTAGCAATGTAAAAAACCCTACACATTTATCATCATTATTGCTTTTTTTGCCTCCTGGAGGTGGTCATCTTATTGTGGTAGAGGGGTTTATGTGTCCCAATTATCCTCGGAGCTACGTTGTCGGGGGTTTTAGACCCCTGCTAGGGTCACCCATGAGAGACAGGTCCTAGGTGCGAGACCAGACAAAGCACGGCTGTAAGACTCCAATGATGAAAGATGAAAGATCGATGTTTCCCTTGTTTCTATGTAGGTCACCGGGGGCCCCCTGTGGAGCCAGGCCTGGAGGTGGGGTTCGAAGGCAAGTGCCTAGTGGCCAGGCTTGCACCCATGAGGCCCGTCAAACACAGCCTGAAAGGGTAACATGGGTCCCCCCCCATGGGCTCACACCTGTGGGTGGGGCTATAGGGGTTGGGTGCAGTGCCCCCTGAGTGGTGGCCAAAGGCAGGGTCCTTGGCGATCAGATCCCTAGCTACAGAAGCTGGCTCTAGGGACGTGGAGTGTCATCTCTCTGGCAGGGCAGACTGCTGTTCCGACTCGATATATTCGCACTCATCTCCACACACCACTTGGGAGAATGGGCTACTGAATCCGCAGATACAGGCTGTTCGGTCCCTGTATGACCATTGTCAGAGTTTGCTCCACATTCCCGGCAGTAAGTCGAACTCGTTTCTGGTGATGGTTGGCCTTTGTCAACGATTCTGTTCATAACATTTTTGGAGTTATCCAGCAGTAGTATACACATTTCAAATCAGTATATAACACAATTCAGTGTACATTTTCTACACCTATTTAACTACTTAGCTGGAGCCTATCCCAGCTGATTTTGGGCAATAGGTGGGATACACACTGGACTGGTCACCAGCCAACAACGCCAGCCAATCATAGGGCACATGGAGACAAAGAACAATTTCCAATTGAGTCTTTAATCAACCTAAAAGGCATGTTTTTGGAATGTGTCAGGAAGCGGAGGAGACCATGCAAACTCCACACAGGAATGCCCAGTTTTGAACCTGTAACCTCTATTCTATTCTATTCTATTCTATTCTATTCTATTCTCAACACTCTTGAGTCTTTCTCCTTCCCTGCTTTCCACAACCTTTTTTGTCAACTCTGTCCTGTACTCTATCTTTCATCCATCTGGTCTACTTCCCACTTTAGTTTCTTCTCTCTTCTCCATCTCACCTTTCCCCATCAGCATTCCCTTCCTTCCCCCTCTTTCTCTCCCCCCCTTTCTCTTTCCCAGCATGCCCGACCTTGCAAGAGAGAGAGTGAGAAATAAAGAGGGGGTTGAAGAGTCGCTACAGTCCAGTCACTGAGAGCCAAGAGTGAACAGCACTAAAAAAGAAAAGAAGATGAAACATGGAATTGTCTTCCTCCTGGATGATCTTTTAACTTGTGAGCCTGACAGGAATATAATTGGAAAGGGAAAATCTTTAAATTAAAGGCAAAAAAAAAGACACTTTCTGTCCTGTGCTGGGATGACTATGGAACACAATTTTGTCTTCAACATCCAGGAGAAAAGAAGAATAAAGACAAAGACATAAAGGAAACTAAATGAAGAAAAAAAATTTGCTTGTGATTTCTCAAAGAAGAAAAAGACATTAAAATGATCCAAATATCTTCTATGAAGTATATCTGAATCAATTTTAAGCTAACAGAGAAAAAAAAAAGTGGAAGACAAAAAAGGAGATTTCAAAGGACATGTTTAAGGAGTAAAAGGGACACAACGAACCCCACTTTGGAAAAAAATCGGAAAATTAAGGAAATGGTAGTTAGAGAAACATTAGTCACAGAAGATCTAGTAACCAAGGTGTAATCCCAAGGAACCAGTTTTAAAATGGATGAGTAAAAACAGAAAATTATTATTGAAAGGCAAAAGGAGATAGGGAAAGGGAGTAAAAAAAAAGCTAAAGTGAGAAAGGGATGACAAAAGAAGACGAGAGAGCAACAATAGAAAGTGATCTGAAAAAAAGCTCAAAGACAGAACAAATCAAGAAGCAGAAGAAGCTGAGTGGAAAAATGAAACATCCTTTCCTGATTTTCACCCTCCACTTGATGGCAGTGGCATTGATGGCGAAAGGTGCGCCCCAGCTGCAGCTGGAGCGCTGGGTGCGCTCGGGCCTGCAGTCCCTGCAGTGGGACCAGTTGGACCGCTGCCTCCACGCTGCCTCTCACTCCGAGACCGAGTGCAGGCGTCTCGCCCACCTGCCTCCTTCCACTGTGGCAGTCTATGCCTCAGAACCACATACTGCCACTGCAGGTGAGAGATCAAAGGTCGTACCTTCGATAAATATTGTTAGACAGCATTCCTAAACATTTCTAATTTGAATATGTGGGTCATTTTCATGGCAAGCGGCACGGAGAACAAGCAATTAGCACGTTTGCCTCCCAGTTCTGAGGTCGCATTTTCAAACGCGGGCTTCCTGTGTGGAGACTGCATGTTCTGCCTGTGCCTGCCTGGGTTTTCTCCGTTTTCCGTTTCCTCTCATATTCCAGAATCATAAATGCCAGGTTTATTGAAGACGCTGTCTGTAGGTGTGAATGTGACTGTAAATGGCAACCAGTTCAGTGTGTACCCCGCTTGGCACCCAAAGATGAGCTGAGGGAAGCAATAGCACAGATGCGACCTTAGTGAGAAGAAACAGTTAAGGGAATGGATGGATGAATTTTATTGGTAAAGTGAACAAAACTAATGCTGCATTGATTATATATTTTCCTCCCATGTTGAAACAACCACACTTAAAATGTCTATTTTTGTTCGAAAAAGTTATTGATGGTTTAATTTTTTAGGCATTCAATAGGCTCTAACATTCCTGTGACCCTAGTGAGGATATGTGGCACAGATAATGAAGGGGTAGGCATTCATAGTATAGCCAATCCTTATTGACAGAGCTAAAGACAAAAAGCTTCATAAATATCTCGAGTTCCACAATTTACATGTTGCCCTTCAAAATCGGCAGATATAAGTGCATAGATTACTTTAGAACTCGTTAAACCATTCCACTCTATATAATCATAATGTTGAAGACATACACATTCATTCACGTCTCAGAAATAATAAATAATATTTTGCTAGAAGTGCCACGGTGGTGTGGCTACAGCGTGTGTCAATTCCCGGCCCCGCCTGTGTGGCGTTTGCATATTCCCCCCGTACCTGCATGGGGTTTTTTCCAGGCACTCCGGTTTCCTCCCACATCTTGAAAACATGCCCTCATTGGAGACTAAATTGCCCCTATGTGTGGTTGTGGGTGCGGCTGTTTGTCTCGATGTGCTCTGCAATTGGCTGGCAACCAGTTCAGGGTGTACCCTTTCTCCTGCCTGATGACAGCTGGGATTGGCTCCGGCAGTCCCACGACCCTCATGAGGTTAAGCGGCTCAGAAAATGGAGGGATGGAATGATATTTTGCTGTCTGTTATTGTGTGAACACAAAATGCTACCACATCTTAGCAGTTCAGTTCATCTATTCATCTTCAGTTCAGAGCCCTCTAGTCTTTTGCAACAACATAATGAGGCTTTCTCCTGTGAGATTAATTGTCAAGACAACTTGAGTGACAAAGAAGCTCCGTTTGTAAAAGAACAACAATAACAACAACAAAAAGGAACTATGAAGTCACTAAGATGAAGTTGTATTAGTTTTCATGGAAAAGTAATATAAAGCAATAGAAGAAAAATACAATATATCCCAGAATGCAATGAGCATTTTCTGAACACATACTGGAAATCATAACATTCGAGTTCGGACACCAAACAGTAAATATATTCTGGAATTAAGAGTTTGAAAACTTTTGTTTTTCTTCATGGAAACGATTATGAGCTTTTGATGTATAAAAAATGCGAATTATTCATATACTCACATCTGTAGAATAAATTGACTTTGAAAAGGAAATTCAGTGGTTCATGTCTTTGTCATCATTGATCAAATTATATGAAAATGACATAGAAGTGATAACTTCATGAGAAAAAAATAATCAGGTATTCAACAGGGGTTAGCATCCCTAGGTACAGTCTACTCAGAGGTGCTGGATAAAACACCATGTATTTCTAAAAATAATTCAAACATCACTGAAACTTATAACAAGGCCCCGAACATCCATCCATCCATCTTGCATGACATTTATCCTCAGTAGGTGCCTTCATTGATTTTCTTTGATTACTCCAGTTTCTATCCACATCTAAAAACATGCATGGTAGCTTAATTGAAAAGAGTCTAAATTGCCCGTAGGTTCGAATGTGAGGTTGAATGATTGGTTGTCTATTCGTGCCTTGCAATTGGCTGGCAACCAGTCAGGGTGTATATTTTACAGGGTGTAGGACAAGTATTGCTGAAATGAAAATGAAAGGAGGGATTGTATTTTTTCATAAATTTTCCATAAGAACTGGCAGGGTTAGGGATTCAAGTTAGGGTGGCAAGCGGAAGTTTCACTCATCAGTTAGGTTTGCAAACAAGGATTCATGTTCAAATTAGGGTCTGAAACTGGGGGTCAGTGGTTCAAATTGGGGACCCAAGCCTCTGGTAGGTTTATAAACAAGGTTTAGGATTTCAAATTAGTGTCTCAACACGGGGTTAGGGTGGAAAGTTAGGGTTTCAAATTAAGCTTTTTAATGCTGGTTCGGGTTTCATAAAAGGATAATTATTTCAGTTTTTGGTTTCAAAACAGAGGTTACTAATTGTAGACATACCTGACTTTGGTGCAGGCGCTGTGGGATCAGGTTTAAAGCCTGCGTTGGGGTTGCCAAGTACAGTGTTAGGGTTTCAATGTTAGAGCTACAAATCAGGGTTTCAGGACTGGAGTTTGTGTCTGGGATAGTGTTTATGTTAAGGTAATGACAGAGTCAGGGTTTCTCATTAAGGTTAGTTTTAAACTAGGATTCGGGTTTCAAAGCAGGATTTCAAACCACAACAAATGTTTAAAATTGGAGTTTCAAGCCCAAGATAGTGTCTCCAAGTAGGGTTTCAAGAGAGAGCTCCGGTTTCAATTTGAGGGATTCAAATTATGGTTTCAAGACACAATTTACACTTTG
The DNA here is from genome assembly GCF_019802595.1 of Syngnathoides biaculeatus. Taxonomy (NCBI): domain Eukaryota; kingdom Metazoa; phylum Chordata; class Actinopteri; order Syngnathiformes; family Syngnathidae; genus Syngnathoides; species Syngnathoides biaculeatus. The sequence goes on along the minus strand of NC_084653.1, from coordinate 5,673,135 downwards.
AGTTTGTAATTAGGTTAGGGTTTGAAATTTGAGTTTCATGTTCGGGAATGAAACTATGGATTCATGATGGTGTTTTGGATTCACAGTAGTGTTTCAAGCATTTTAGGGGTTGGTTTGGGCTTAGGCTGACATTAAGGTTAGAGTTTCCTTCCACACCTTTTATCGATATGTACTAGAATGTCAAAGTGAAAGTTAGATAAACAGGTAATTCACAGTTGTTGGATGGAAGAACAGTTTTAAAGTACATCCTAACCAGCTTTTCTTAATATACAGTATTTTTTAAAATGTGACTGGTTAGATCCCCTACCTCACAGTATCCAGGTTCAATCCTGGCCCCGCCTGGGTGGAATTTGCATGCATCTCCCCCTGCCTGTGTGTAGTTTTCTCCAGGGACTCTGGTTTAATCCCATGTCCAAAAAACATGCATTCATTGGAGACTAAATTGACCTTCGTTGTGATTGTGAGAGCAGATGGTTAGTTGCTTCCATGTGCCCTGCTATTGGCTGGCAACCACTTCAGGTTGTACTCCGCCTTCTGCCGGTAGATAGTGGGATAGGCTTCAGAACTCCCGCTACGCTTGTGAGATCTAAATAATTTTTCCATTTCACAGATGCTTCGACCTGACTTCATTATTCAGTCATTTGAATTGATTAAGCTAAATGTATCTACGTCACTAGTGAAGATCTCCGAGCGATCCAGACCAGTCATCAAAACAAACATGCATGTTTTCACAAGGAGGTCTTCCACACAGAGGGAACCAATCAAAAGAAAGGGCGCTGTCACAACCAAATATGGACAAAGGGAAGACAAAACTGGTTCAAATAGTTGTAGCTGTCAGGGGGGCCTTTTCTAGACATCCACCAGTATCACAAAATCAATGTTTTTTTTTCGTTAAATAATAAATTCATGTTAGAGAGTCACTCTATAGAAGTCCAGATGCCTAAAATATGTGACCTTTAACTGCAAAATTTATTCCAGTTAAAAATCATTGAATTTTGTACGGCGGCATGGTGAGGCAGCTGGAGCTCGTTGGCCTCACAGTTCTGAGGACCGGGATTCAAATCCCGGCCCTCCCTGTGTGGAGTTTGCATGTTCTCCCTGTGCCTTCACGGGTTTTCTCCGGGCACGCCGGTTTCCTCCCCCATCATCTCAGAAACATGCAATAATTGGAAACTCTAAATTGCCACTAGGTGAACTTGTGAGTGCGACTGTTGTCTGTCTCTATGTGACCTGTGATTGGCTGGCAACCAGTTCAGGGTGTACCCTGCCTGTCGTCCGGCCTGGCTCCAGCACTCTCGTGACCTTCATGAGGATGAGCGGCTTTGAAAATGGATGGAATAATTAATTTCAAATGGATTTTTTGTGCATAACGTTTTCTAGTAAAACGTCTCTGATATGTACTGTACATAGTATTACAAAGAACTGGCAAATCCCAGTTGGTTCCAGCTCTCTGTGACTCTGTACCGGAGAAGATGCATCGAGAATGGACGGATGAACATAAGTGATTTACTTTGTGATCCAGGTGTCTCTGACAAAGTTCTGGCTATCCTCCCGGACTCTTACTCCTCCAGTGGGATGATCAGCTCCAAATTCCGGGGTGCTTTCAGCATCAGCCCAATGGTGAATGGGAGGGAGAGTCGCCATAGGTACCAGCTGCCTTTACCTGCCTCCATGACCCACGACGCAGTGCTAGTGCTGGACCCGAGTCCTGGTGAGAATTTTGGACACCCTGTTGGCCTCTTCTACGTGGACCTCAATGTGACTAAGAGGAGATGTTCCCACCTGGATGGCATTTACCTGGGTGAGTCTAGGTGATTTGTGTTTCAAATCCACCATGTTTGGATCAAACACAAATTAGAATGGGACTCAGTCAAGTGCATATGTCCACAAAAGCCAGATCCTTCTGAGATACCCAATCGCTGCATACCCGTAGTTACAAAAGTGAACATCTTAACTCCTCATCTTCTTCTTTGGTGCAAAACAGACACCTCCACAAAGTGTTTTTCTTATTATGTTTGTTTAGTTAAAATGATTATTCTGCAGTAGAAGGGAACAAACCAGGTTGATGACAAAAGTAAAACTTACTGCAACATAAGAAAGGTTCTCCTTCTGGGTGGACAGTAAAATATGTGATGCAGTTCATTTATCACACCGTTTTCTATGAAATTCACCTGAGATAATATGTCTCTGAAAACACCTTCCTGTTCCTTTGCCATTATGTCTCCAGCAAGTGTGCTGAAAATATGAGTTGTTTGACTTTATTTCAGTTTTCTCAGTTATTTTTTTATACTTGTGTGTGTGTGTGTGTGTGTATGCATGTGTGTGGATAGATAGATAGATAGATAGATAGATAGATAGATAGATAGATAGATAGATAGATAGATAGATAGATAGATAGATAGATAGATAGATAGATAGATAGATAGATAGATAGATAGATAGATAGATAGATAGATAGAGATAGATAGATAGATAGATAGATAGATAGATAGATAGATAGATAGATAGATAGATAGATAGATAGATAGATAGATATAGGAGTGTGGAGGTGAGGGTTAGGTTTTATAATGTGAGATTTGGAAGTCAATCAGCATCATGGAATAGGTAGAATGTGCTCAACATCAAAATTAATTACAATGCATGCACACACTTTAAATCTTTGAAATGTAGTCTACAGTATTCCATTTACTGTTAAAGTGGTACAAATTGTGAGTAAAGTTATTCTACTTCACGGTCTTGTAAATGACAAGTTGTTTTTATACTTATCGTCATGGTGGTATTCCAAAGTGAGTGTATTTTATTTAGTACGTTTGAAAATTCTGTCTTTAACAGTAGGAGAGGAGTCAGTGAAACTGGGGGATTTTTAAAGCATCCTTCTATAGCTCATTACGTTCTGCAAAATGTTATCTTCCCTGGGCCAGTAATACACAAAGATGTTTCAACACTCAAATACTGCAACGTTGTGTACAACTGTATCTAATTGGATATACAACAAGAGCTTGACGACAAAGGCAGTCTTAAAAAGGTACAGTATTAATTTAATGTGATATGATTTGTGGTTGTAGTTTGCAGCGTTGTACAATGCTGCGCCCCCACTTATACTAAAGCTACAAACGTAAACACATGAATTATTAATACATGAACAGGGTTATCATTATCAAAGCTGTTTTTTTTCCATTAATTTTATATTGACTCTTATTTTCCAGTGTCCTGGTCCATTTGAGGCATGTAAATCAAACGTTGCTCATGGGTTGACATGACAACATGCAAACTCGTGTTATTTTGGTGGGTTGAATAATAACACATCACAACAGATATAAAGGGAAAGCAAACAAAGTCCTTCAGGATAAAATAGTCCAGTCGGGAGGGACAGAAAGTGAATATCGGATCTCTGCAAACCCACTAAAATTAACCTGTGGAGTTCAAATTACTGACCCCCACTTTGGAAAGGGTTGCATCCAGATGTTCAGGTAGATTTGGCCTGTGTGCCTCACGAAGATACACCAGTGAAATATTAAAGGGCTACTGTCATGAAATGGATCATTTTTAGTATGTTATTAATGAAAAAACGTCAGCCAATATGTGCCCATGTGTTTTTTAACCACAAAACATGATTTTGACGTATACAGCTTTTTGTAACTCCTGCCATGAAAATCCTCTCGAGGGATTTGTTTTCGAGAACAAGCAGGAAGTGGCGTAAAGGACAGTGGCGCCCCCAAGTGAACTCGTTTATTGTCATTAGTTTTACCTCCGGGAAGGTAGCTCGTTGTTCCTTTGTGTTAGCCAAAATGCCGGCTCATTGCCCAAAATGCCAGCTCATTGCATTGCTGGACATTGCTTGAACACTCGGGAGACTGGATTTACCCTTCATAAGTTTACAAGAGACCCGGTTCATTGTGAAAAATGGATTGTACGGGTGCAGAGGATGAGAGCTTTGTGGGTTCCGAATGACAGGTAGGTGTGTACACAGCTACTAAAAAAAATAATAGTTTGGGGCGGACCACGTAATCGGTCTCTCATAACGTAACAAAAGATCCGCGTACGAAATATGTCGATGTGCGCGTCGGACGGCGTCAGGCTGGTGCGTGGATGGCGGCGAATCTGAAGAACCCAGCCAAGAATGCCTCACTCAGCCTCGTGCGCGCAATAATGCGCCCCAGCTCGACGGTGTTCATCGAGTACTGCGGAGGCTATGAACATCCCCCCAAAGCAGCATGGCTTGACTCCATTATATGCCACCACGGCGCCAAAAATCAGCCACACCGGCCGAGGCGCCGTGTTCGGCGGTCACGGCTTCTGCGAAGGCTGCACGTCGGGCTTTGCTGACAGGGGTGACTCTGAAGAACCCAGCCAAGAATGGCTCACTCAGCCGCGTGCGCACTGGAAAGCGCCCCGGTTCAATTGTGTTGTTCATCGCTACTGCGGCGTCTATGAACAACCCCCTAAAGCAGCACCACTCAGCTCTGTCATAAGCCACACCGGCTGGCTGCAATGAGCCGCGATGGCTCATCTCCGCCGCGAAAGTGGATCGGATGGGATGGGGTTTGGCTGTGATCGCATATCATCTAAATATGGCTCGAAACAATAGGGTAATATTGCCCCAAGGGCTCGAAACAATAGTGTTATATTGCGCCGGTAACTTCACTCGGTTGTGTGGCGTTCTCCTTTTCAAAAAGAGCTTCTGTGTCACGAGGGGCGCGTTTGTCTCCCATAGTTAAGGTGGACCGCATGTTTTCATTGCCGAATGTCCGGGTGAGGTCACGGACGGAGGATGCAGCCAATATGGCGACCACTTGGATATCGTAGAATGAAACTTCTGCAACTTTGTGCAGGGATGACGCGTTCTCTGCTCCTTCTTTTTTCGTATAGACATTGAAGTGAATAATGTTATATGTATTTTTCATTACAATATCTATTTTAGAACATTTGTAGGACACTTGGGCTTTAATATATGCACAGGCACACAAGGGTAACCCCCCTGCTGGTTGACAGGGATAAATTTGGCTATCTTTAAACCTCTTTTAACCTGAATGGGAAAATTGATTCCAAAAATACTTTGAGAGATAGAAATCCAAAACAGAGGAAACAAAAATGCCCAGCATCAGTACCATTATAATGCAACAAAAACCCAGATGAGAGGCTTTGACATCCGCAGGGCAAACAATCTTTCCCAAAGTGGAGCCTGTAAAGTACTCACAGTTAGAAGAATGATAGTAAACCTGTGGGAGCCCAAAGAAACAATTGTAAGACTCACCTGAAACAGTTCAACATCACATCCTGCAACTAGGAGGACCTTACGCTGAACAGGCACCACTGGACGAGTGTAGTGAATGAGTCTGTGACACGCTGGGCCGCGGCGGCAAAGCGGCAATAGTGAAAAGACAGACAGGAAAAGGCTCCACCTACACCTTGTACTTCAATCTTCCCATACCCATACTACAGCAGTATATGCGGATCAATTATTGGCCTCCACAGCCACCTTAAAACCCCCAAATGGGACAACCCCACCGTAAAAGGAAACTCTTACTCAAACATTAAAGATTGCAATGAAGACTAGCTCACATCATTCACAATCACCCTGCCTGGCGATCTTGTCTACATTTCCCCTTTTCAAGGACAGGCTCCAGCTTCTAATGTGACTTGAAGGATAAGCAGCATAGGTAATGGTTGCGTGGATGAATGGATGGTGAGATGGAATTATGGATGTACAGAGTTATAGTACACCCTGTGTCACAACTGGAAATGTAATGTTTCAAATCAAGCAATTTCTGACATCACTTCATGAATGCAAATTGGAATGAATGAAGAAGAAATGATCTATCACCCTTGACTCGAGTCATATCCTGCATGACCTTGACTGTAAAGTCATAGGTCCTTCTTCATGGTTCTTACAAAGGAACAATGGTTGTCATCCCATTACAAAAGTTTCAAGAACTCTTTGAAACATTTGTATGCATTGTATGCACTTTCAGGAGAGGAGTGCTTGACTCAGGCATTGAAAGGTCGGTGTCAGAACCAGCTGAAACGTCAACAGGCTGGGCCTGAGAGGCTTTTGGGTCATGGGCACAGCTGGCGGGTGGGCGGAGCTCCACGTGGAGGTACCGTTAGCAGTCCGGTCAATGGACGACTCTGTGAGGTCCACTTCCTCCCCTTAGTAGTCGGAGTTGGAGATGGCAACCAGACCCAGAGACTTAAATGTGTTGGTAAGTTTCGATGCTCTAGAGCAGAGTGAGGACGTGTTCATGTGTCATTTTGAAGAGACCTCATATCCTTGTTTACAACAGATCATGCAGAATTTTCCAGGTGCCCTCAATCGGTACCTATGGGGTCCCCCAGTTTGCCTATCTCCAGCTGTGAACTGAACAAAAACACCAGACGTTGTCACCAGCAGCCATTGGCCACTCACCTCTCCTGCCGTCTTTACCAGACATGCGACCATGCTGTGCTTATCTCTGGTATGGGTTAGTGATGTGCAAACGAATCTGCGCACGGTTGCCATTTCGTCTCAGTCTCTAATAGAAAGTTGTTGGAAGACCAATCCTTTCATAGATCAGGTGACAGTTTTGTTTTTTTATTGCCAGGGGGGTGGCGGGAACAGATGACATTCCAACGGCATGTGCATAATCTTCAGAAGTTTTACAGAATGCTCCGGATCAATGGTTTCCACAAAGACCATATAAAGACATTTTTTGCCAGCAGTGGTCACATTTCAGGTAAGTTCATACAGACATTAGTATTACTTCATTCTAAATGTGACAGTGTGAGTAACTTATTTGGCCATGTTCTTCCACTGCAGAAGACCTGGAGGGTGCCCACTCAGCCACGGAGAAAGCGGTGATCCGCAACCATGTGTCATATGTCTGCAGAAAACAGCACTGCGCCGACTCACTGGTGCTCTACCTGAACTCGCCAACGCGCAACGACGGCACTATGCTGCTGTGGGATGCCAACCTCAATGGCATTGTAAGATAGAGGGAGATACGAACCCAGATACAGTTGTTAGTCAGATTGAGGCAGCGCACCAAGAAACTAAAGTAAAGACTTTAACCTGTTCACAATTACCTGTTTCTCCTTTCAAGGCTGATCTGAAAGAACGCTACTCGGTCAGCGAGCTGTTGACTGATCTGGCTGGCTGTAGGGCAGCCCGCGTTTTGTTGTTCGTGGATCAGAGCTACAGCGGTGTTCTGTTCAAAAGGCTGCGAGGCTCCCAGAAACATCTCAATGTAGTTCTGATCCAAAGCCAGAAAACGCAGACACAAAACTACCAGAGCCAGAGTATGAGTACAGGCTGGGAGGACAGCACCTGGGCTCACATCGGACCCTTAACCTGCTTGCTGGACCACCTGGAGAAGGTATTATATTGAGTCGAGCTAAACACCACTCAAAGAAAACTTACATGGAACACTTTTTCATTGTTTTACATCAGATGTTTTCTCAATTATTAGAAAAACCTAAGTAATGATGCAGCAGTAACAACAGTGGATTAGAACATTGGTTCTCAACTGTTGTCACCCTGGAACACGAATTTTTCTATTTTTGCCAAATTACGAACCACTTTTACAGATTTTAGGCACAATTAAGGGCATACATTGCTCAGAAATATCCTTTGAAAATATATGAATGTCATATTTTCAAACTTAACTATATCATGCTTACATGCTTAAAGTGCCTTTTAGAGCATCCTATTAAGAAACTGAGGATGACCATAACTGCGTGTCCAAAATTCAGTGTTTTTGCAGGAACGTGTTCTCTTTAGGAAAGTGCTACATCATTATTGTGCCCTCTTTTTAGGAAGTCTGCAGACTAAAGCAATTCACAGTTTTAACAGTCAAAATAATGTCTACCCGCTAGCTCTTTGAGACCCACCTAAAATGGCTTTGTGACTCACCAGTTGAGAATAACTTGTTTACTATTTCTACTACTAAACGACTTCAAAGTTTTTATTTAATTATAAATCCTTTGGTGTATCAAAAATATTAGTCTTAAATTAATTATATATTTGATGTTATGGTGATAGCATCTCTCAGTATTCATACACAATTTTCAAGAAAACTTTGATCAATTTCAAGTCCATCGAAATTCTCCTGATAACAATACTAACAACCTGATTGTAGACTGCGGGTGCTTCCCACCTCCTGGACCACTGGGCCGGGCTCTTAAACATCACCATGGCAGGAGCCCCATGCAATGCTACACCACCACTGACGGACAGCGAGATGCGGCGGTGGTACCAGGGATGCCAGAACCTGCCAACCGCACTCTGGCACAGGAAGTACCGAAGAATCAACTAAAAAAGGGACAGGCCCCCTCAGAGGCTGACCAGAAACAGAGAGAAATAGTGGGAAAGACCTCACGTGCAGAGAAATTATATTGTTAGCGTTTATCACATGCATGTGTAGCTGGACAATAGGTGCAATGCGCGTGGGTTTAGAGTGTGTTAGGTTGTGTGTATGTTTTGTGCCCTAATGCTGAACTCGGACAGTAACCATGGAGATGACAGCTCACCCCAAGGGGTGTCCTGAACCTGAACGCCATTTGTGCTGATATGTATATGTGTGGAGGTTCAGCAAAAGGACACTCACTTGGGTGTGTGCGCGTGTGTGTGTGTGGTGGGCATGCGTGTGCGTGCATGTCTTTAACGTTTCACAACAAATCGCTTGTCTCCTATTTTTGTCCACATAATTTTTTCTTTGTTTCCTCTTTTTGTCCATCATTCAGCACTCACTCACACCTACTCGCCTTTTAATTAATTAATTTTAAAAAAAATATGACCTCATAGACTTAGCCTTTTGTCCTTTTATTCTATTGCCCATCCTGCTGTACTTTACTTGGACTTTGTTCTCAACTTTATTGACTGTTATCTTTTGGCAAAGAAATTGAGATTTTAACCCAGAACATTTTTATATTCACTATTTTATTGTATAGTGCCATATTTCCACAACTAGTGACTGAAGACTTTGAGGCAGACTTTAGGCATCCTTTATTTGTAAAAAAAAAATTAATAAATAAAAATGTGATTTGGGAAATACAGAATAGGGAGTGCTATTCATACGATACCGAACTAACTTGAACTTTATGCAAGTCAGATCACTCACAGTCTCTATGCCCCCCCCCCACCCCAAATAAAATGTGTGAAATACAAAACACTTCTATGGTTGGATCGTGTACGAGTTCATTGCATGCCATTCGTACTCGTGAAACATTATACGCCAAGGGAGTCATAAACCCTGTTGATATTAAATGAAAATACCATACCAGTATTTGACAATTGATACTAGGAGGAGGCGGTACAGTGATGCAACTGGTTAGAGTGTTGGCCTCACAGTTCTGAGGACCAGGGTTCAAATCCCAGCCCCGCCTATGTGGAGCTTGTATGTTCTACCTGTGCCTGCGTGGGTCTTCTCCGGGCACTCCCGTTTCCTCCCACCGCTAGATTATTTTAAGATTCTGGATCGTCTGTGAGTGTGAATGAGAGTTTCAGTGCTTGTTCGTCTTCATGTCTTGTCAGTCTTTGTATCCCAGATCCAGTTCACCTGTGACCCAAATGAGGAGTTGCACTCTTAGAAATGGAATGGTGTATGAAAAATTCAATTGGATGACAATTATTATGGAGCAACAGCAGCTTGGAGTCTACTGGAATGCAAATAAGACATCATCATCATCTTTAACATTGTGCAGGGAACTCATTTACAACATGAGTAGGTTTTCACTCTTTCACGTACAGCATTCTTTTGATGGGAATGAAATACATTTGGTAGATTCCACTATTTTGGTTAGTAGCTAAAGTAGTTACAATGGGTTACAAAAGTTAACCCTTCCATATCTGTGTAGCGATGATAACCACTATAAGCAGAGATAATTATGAGGTGTGTCAGAAAGGTTCCAAAGCCTGTCACAAAAATATATATTTTTCCCTTTCAATGTCATTGCCCTGGAGTATGTACTGTATCACTGTGAGCTCAGCTATCTGTAGGCGCTGAACATTTTTCCACGTTATTCTCTATGTCATATTGTTAAGCAATCAGAAGTGTGAATAATGATGAGACCAGTGAGGCCAGACTTACTAGGGGCCTTCGGGTATGACACAAAGGACCATATATATAGTATTTGATGGAGGTATTGATATGTTTTAAGTGGATGACTGATGGGGAAATGGCATATTGAGGGACAGCCACTACTTGAGGAATTATGGGGCAGGTAGACTGAATTATTCCATTTAGCTGATGCACCCCACCCCTTACCCAAAAGTAGCAGGAAATGGCTCCAGTTCATTCTAATGAGGACAAGTGGTATAGAAAATTGATTAGTTGTTGGATGTTTTCCCAAGAAAAGATGTTTTACTTGGGTTCAATGACTTCCCTAAAAGCTGAAAAACAATGGTGAGAAGTCAAAACGAGATCTTGGTTTTCACGTTTGACATACCAAAATTATAGCAGATTTTAAAATACAGAGGTGTCTTCATGTGCCGAAGAGTGAGGGACGCTGAGGACATGGACGGAGAAGCTGAGATTGGCCTGCTACGATCATGATTAAAATATGAAGCACTGAGACTGCCCTCACTGCTACACTGGCTGCGCATGGCTTTTTAATAAGGGCACTGTTCCTGTGTGTGTGTGTGTGGTGTGTGTGTGTGTGTGGTGTGTGTGTGTGTGCATGAATGCTGAATCACTTGAACAAGTGCAGACACTCTGGTAGGAACTCATCACTGTCAACATGTTGTGTATCTTTTAATCGCTGCTGTGCTGTACATGACCTCTTGCTATGTTGTATTTTTTGGTCTTGCTCAACTAACCAGAGACACTACATGGACAAAAGTAATCGGACACAATCCAAGTTACAATATGTGCAAAGTGAAGTTGGGCAAACCTTTCCTCGTATAACTGTACTTTTGATGTGTCTATTTGAATTTTTATCTTGTTCATTCCAATAATGATTGATGACCTTGTTCTTCCAGACTGGACTAACAGGGAACAGACTAAGGCCTTCTCCAAACAGAGTCCTTAGTACTTATTGGACTAGTCAAGTTGTGTTTCTGAATCCTTTTGTCCACATCGTGCATGACAACTGTTTTTTGTGTTGATGCTTCTTCACAGAATCTACAGCAAAAGATGGATGCTAAGGAATCATTACCAAATGTGTTGATTGACAGATTGGTCCAAGCACCCAGTTTGTGTCCAAAATGTGGCTGTGTGTGCATATTCACATGATGTTTACAGATTATAAAATGACAATTAAGCAGAAATGTTTCTAGTGGCATAGAGTATTTCACAGAGTCTAGTCAATAAAGAGCTTATAGAAACCTATATATACTCTGTCTGTGCTCTATTTATGCTGTGCTTTTCCTTAACCCTTATAAGTCTAAATTAATGGAAAGATCCAATTGAATGTTTATGAGTGCTTGCTTCCGTTTGGTTTCTCCCATTTAAGTGCTGCTGTTTAGGGGCACCTCTTTGACCCCTCCCAATTGGGCACTCCTGATTGGGTGCTCCTGACCAGGCGCTTGGCAGCATGGCAGTGTTTAGTCAACAATTCACGTGTTCCCAACAAAAAAAGAGAGTGCATAAATATAATAAAAGAATGCATGAATAATCATATTGGAACCGTGTGTGAATGTAGTGCGCTAAAGATCAGTTATCCAAACATCAAACTGTGAAGAAGAAAAAATGTGCATCTGGACTACCAGAAACTATAGTATATTACTGACAGGCTAGTTTGGATACCATATTAGAAATGAATTGTTAGTGCATTGTCAAGTGTTCGTTTAACATTACAGAAAATGCAACATTCTGTAGCTTGTTGAGTTTATCTGGCAGGGTCCATTGAGATACTGTTCTCATAGCAGCCAGCCATCTGTCTCTGTCAAAGTCACCCTCGGGCCGCTCATATAGTTTTACTCCAAATACTGACCTTTGACACAGGCACTCATGAACCATCCAGGATGTTTTTACCAAAACAAGACCAGTAACACAACCGGCTCAGCAAATAATGAGCAGCTTGAATCTTTGAAACAATGGTACTAAACTCAGTGGGTCACGTAAACACACAATTTAGAGAGCAGAGAGGTTCAGAAAAGGATCCTTGAATCCATTTATGCATCCTATTTCTGAGAAGATTTGAATTGGAGTTGCCTAGATCGGTTTAAACTGTTCAAAATTTGTAAATAAGGTATGATTACTCAAATAGTTGACATCCCTCTATTAGACCACTTAAGGCTTTTACCCATCAGATGGAAGAAAAACAGGTAGCTGTTTATTGTTTCAATTAATAGATGCAATTCTTCACAGATGAGCATTAAGTGTTGAGCTCATTTGAAGGAAACAGAAACAGCAACACACAATGTGCCTCTAATCTACTTGCATTTCTCCATAATAGTGTTTCTTAAAATTTTTCTTTCCTTTTACTTGACACAAATTTATATTATTCTTAATAATAAGTGTGTTGGTGGATAAATGAAGGCCAGTCCCATAATGACACCTTTCACCCCTAGTAAATAAGTGCATGTTGGATATTGCTATTTTTTCATTTATTTTTTGTATTACGGAGTTAATTTATTAGTTTTATGCTGTGTTACGTCAAAACAAGAAATGATGGTTGAATAAAAACAGGCTGGCAAAGGCCCTTGCCTTTATGCTTAAAAAAATGCTCTAAAACAGTCATGCAGACTTGAAGCGACTTTACTATGAATTAATAAAAACAAGTCTGCTACTGTCTGCCTTGCCAGACGAAGCAAAGGAGAGTGAGAAGTTTCAAAATAGATGATGCAAAGAACTGAAGAATGGGGGAGGCTAGCAGGAAGTACTTTTTTTTTAAATCCCTATATATATCCATCAGTCCAGCCATTACCTTTGCCGCTTATCCTCACGAGGGTCGTGGGTGGCTGGAGCCTATCCCAGCTGTCAACGGACAGAAGGCGGGATACACCCTGGACTGGTTTCCAGCCAATTGCAGGGCACATGGAGACAAACAGCCACACTCACAATCACACCTAGGGGCAATTTAAAGTGTCCAATGAATGTTGCATGTTTTTGGGTTGTGGGAGGAAACCAGAGTGCCCGGAGAAAACCCACGCAGTCACGGGAAGAACATGCAAACTCCACACAGATTGAACCCGGGACCTCAGAACTGTGAGACCAACTCTTTACCAGCTGAGCTACGATGCCACCGGCAAAAGTACAGTACCGTATGAGTCTTTTTCCCCCGACTGCCCAGTGCATAATAACCTTAAGAGTTGCAGGTATTGACATGGAAATCATCATCTATTGTCTGCGCCATGTGTATATGTTTTTTTTTTTTTTACGAGTTTTTTTCAGAAAGTTGACAGTTATCTTTAGCAATGATTAAAATAATTAATGGGTGGCCGCTGTTTTACAAGGCCGCTTAGGACAGCTCTGGGATGGGATCAGTTAACATGGATGCTTATCATATCATATATTAGAACATGTATACAGATATATTCAGGTCTGCAGTTTCAAATGAGTCATCTGTTCATGACCCATTGACATTGTGCAGCATGGTTAAAGTAACACTGGAGAAAGCCCATAAACATGGATATTAGTAGTAATCAGTACACCAACAATATTCGAACATTGAGACAAATACATATAGACACACACGGGTCTCTTGTCTCTGATGTTTTAGCGATTGTTTTGCTGCAAAATACTGTACGGTAGTTTTATGTCTCTAAAGCCTGATCAGTTTATTGCACACGGTTGTGAAGGTCCTGATTATTTCCATTAATTTTAGAGAGTCACCATTTGGTCAAAGAAAAACAAAAAAGGACGTTTGTGTGTGAACCCTGTGTGTGAGAAAGGAAGTCTTCCTACTCATCTCCTATATCAAAGAGCTGTACGGCTCAGCAGTTAAAGTGGCCCCTCAACTGTGTGTGCGCACGTGTATGCCTGTGTGTGTGTGTTGTATTGGGGGCCTCTGGGCCAGAAAAAGACACCAATAGTTTTCAGGGTACACATACAAACATGCACAGACATTTTGATTTGCACAGGAAGCACAATTAGTCAAGCATGTCACACAGGCATACACGCACGCGTACACACACACTCATGCACATGCACAAACACACAAAGATAACAGAAATTCTTACATTTCTCTCTGTGGGTTTCATTTCAACAACAGGCAGAAACAGTTAGAGTCTGGTGGATTAGCATGCAGGATATATCATTTACAGTCTTGTGAAGATCCACCCATCCATTTTCTTAGCCACTTATCCTCACAAGGATTGCAGGAGTGCTGGAATCTATCCCAGATGTTATCGAGCAGGAGGCAGGGTACACCGTGAACTGGTTGCCGGCCAATCACAAAGCACAATAAAACAAACAACCACACACACTCACAATCACACTTAAGAGCAATTTAGCGTCCCCAATTAATGCATGTTTTTGGGATGCAGGAGGAAAGTGAAGTGCCCAGAGAAAACCCACACAGGCATGGGGAGAATATGCAAACTCTACAAAGGCAGTACCAAGATTTGAAACCCAGATCTCAGAATTGAGAGGTTAACGGTCTAGCCAGTCGTGGCACCGTGCCGCCACCAAACTGACAATATGCCTATAATTGTGGTTGTAATATGTAGTGGTGTACAATTGTACTGCATTCTACCAAAAGGTGTTTCTATGAACTTAAATTATTTAAACCAGTACTTATCTGAATTAGTGCCACCATGAACAATTTAAACACAAGACAGACAAGAATCAGATTCTCTTTTAACTTTTGCGTAAATTTTTGGGTGTTTCCGTCAAGGTTCTGATGAAGTTCTGTCTATGGTGACATTTACCAGAAAATAAAACATTGAAAAGTGTTGTCAAATCTGGAAAAGGTGGAGTTTATAAAAGGATTTCTAAAAGGCTGAATGTAACTTTAAGATGCCATCAGTTGCAGTTCTGCTCGCATGACAGTGAGGCTATTTTTGGATGGCCAAACTCAATATTTAATCGAAAACCTGGGTCACAGGTAAAAATATGTCTCCCCCACAGAGACTTCAGACTGCTGCGGCTCTGTGCTGCATCCATTCAGGTTATGTTGATGGCTATATTTTACTATACTAAACTACATTAGGATATACAAAATCTGCCCCAAGGGTTTACAAAACATGAAAATGCATTTTCAGGCTGTTAAATGCATGCCAAAGCAAAAACTGTATATAAAATTTGGCAATAACTATAACAAGAATCATAAATGTTCATTTATAGGGAAGTGGATGTAGCGTAGGTAGATAGGCAAACTCTGATGGGCACTTTCAGCTAACTTTGAGTCAATAGGCCAACCAACTTTGATATTCTGTTCAAGTATTGCAGCAGCAGTGTATGGTCACTGAGAAAAAAAAATACTTAATTTTCATTTGAACATAATTAAAATGTGTTAAAAAGATCATTCAAAGTCCCTACACTCAGTTGTAGGCTCTGTGCATTCCTCTTTTTCTTCTCACGCTGGATCCGGTTTCCTCCTCTTCTTTGTCTTCGACCCACAGTAGCTGAATTTCCACCGACGCCCTGCAGGTTAGCAGTGCCAGGGGCGGGCGTTGTTAACCCGGGCCACGACCGATCCAGTATGGGATTCTTTAGATGAACGCTCATATTTGTTTGGCACAGTTTTTACGCCGGATGCCCTTCCTGACGCAACCCTTTGCATTTATCCGGGCTTGGGACCGGCCTACAGATTGCACTGGTTTGTGCCCCCATAGGGCTGCATTGGACAAGCCAGTTAAATACTGGTAGAATATACTGTAGTCTTGTCAGATGAAAGCAAAATTGAACTCTTTGGATCCCATAATGCGCACCATGTTTGGAGGAGAAATGGCACTGCACATCACCCTAAAAACACTGTACTAATGCTGGAGTTCAGAGGTGGGAACATGATGTTATGAGGCTGCTTTTCAAGAAAAGGTACAGGTAAAATTCACATTAAAGAAGGAAGGATCCGCCCACATCCCAAAAACATGCATGATAGGTTAAGTGAATAGTCGTAGGAGTGTGAATGGTAGTTTGTTTATATGTGCGGTGTGATTGGCCGGTGACCAGTTCAGTGTGAACTCTGCCTCTCGTCCGAAGAGGGGTACTATAGGCTCCAGCGCGTCCGTGAACATAGTGAGAATAAGTGGTACAGAAAATGGATGGAGAGATACATAAGTACACATAACTGAATTCTTAAAGCAGGGCAAACTGCAAACTACCTGCAAAATAATTTTTTACCGAAAAATTAACCAAAGTCAAGCTAAGTCGCCCTCCTGATAAATCCTAGTGGGTGTTGAGCATGGAGGGCAGTCGTCGCCTCATCATCAAACCTGATATAGAACTGTGATTGAGTTGGTTTGATTTTTCAGTGTCTCCCTCTAGTGTGCTGTAGCCTTAGGACTCTTTGGCCTCCTGGAGACAAGACCACTAGTTTCATCTGCAATTGCTTGACCTTGTCATGGTCTCCATCTTTGAATGTAATTTTTTTCCCAATTGCGACATCCCTGATGTCTTTGGTAATGCAAGGCTTGTTATTTGGGTACGGGAAGAAAAGATTTTGCAAAAGATCGCAATCTGGATCACCTCCATCCCAATTTTTCTCATGAACTTTATTGGAGAGAACAATGCAGCCGCATGAGTTCCTTTCATTTCTCAAGTTACAAAGGCAAGGAAAATAGAACATTTTCCATAGGACCACTATTTTAAACTCGTGAAGTGTGTATCAGCAAAGTTTATTGAGAGTTTTCTTGTTTATGCTGTTATTCTCATCACACTGTATCTATTGATCTTTGTGTCTATTTGTGAAAATGGTTGTGCAGTGCATTCAGAATTATCTAGATTTCATCAGGGATAAAACTACAAATAGATTATATTTGCAAGAAGACCTTTTTCCCCAGCCTGATTAAAACTAATCCACTCCCCTCTTTTTGTGTCACTTTGAAAAAAATTATTTTAAAACATTTTCCCAAAATACAGTTAAAATACCATTCTCTTAATGGTATCAATTAATATTATTAATCTTTCCATCAGTTTGCCCGTCACTTTTTCAAATGAAACACTCTCAAGGTCTGATGACACAAGATGTCACACTTCTCATGTGCAAAGCTTTTTTGTTTTTAATAGGTTTAGGGATGAATTTTATCAACGGAAAGCTGTCAGAAACAGACAAAGGATTCCCATAATCCAATATTAGATATGACTAGGGCCTTGATCCAAAAATCAACAGCCCATCTGGTGCTGCTATTGAAGGATTAGCCAGCAAATAGACTTCAAGAAATATTATGATGACACCACTTAACTCCAAAGTAGAGGGTTTCATTGAAAACCAAATGATAAACTAAAATCATCCGAGCAATCAGTAATGTTAAATATTTTGAGTGCCAATGCATTCAATGAAAATGAAAAAATACCTAATTGGCTGGTGTGATTAAGAAATTGTTTTTGATGATGATGTTTCAGTCATGGTCTGCATTTTGTGTGGGTTGGGTTTGTTTTGTTTCCTGTTTTCCATGTCTCGTGTGCTCATTTTCTTAAAGGTCAAGTGTCATCTCTACAAACGTTCTAAAATAGTGAAATGAAAAATACATATAACATTTTTCACTTCAATGTCTACACGAAAAATAATTATGAGTGGAGAGCATGTCATAGTTGCGCAAAGTTGCGGAAGTCTCATTCGACATCCAAGCGGTCACCATATTGGCTGCATTTACAGTCTGTTACGTCACCCCAGACATTCGCCATTGAAAACACACTGTGGCCCCTACTGTGGGAGACAAACACGCCCCATCTGACACAACCTCTGTCAGGTTTAAACAGCCTAGGACATTTAAAGTAAAATTATCAAGGAAGGAAGACAAGAGGAACTTCTGGCTCACGAGAAGAACGTGGGATATGGCTCTTTCACAATCTCCAACCCGTTCTAATCACATCTCCACGTCTCCACTTTTTTATTCCTTAGCGTGGTCTGCATCACACAAAGCGAATTGTGACAAAGCAACCGTGACAAAATTAATCCATGTGAGTCTTTGCGATGTCTTCACCATCCTCTGGATATCGTCAGTCTTTCTTGTCTTCTGATTCACTGTCTGGTGTTTCCACGGCACCCAATGTAAATTGATTGCATCACATTGTTAAAGTACATCATAGCAAAGATTCCATGGCACCCAATGTGCCTCTCGATTGCATTGCATCACATAAGCATTAAAAACCCAAGAAAGCAAATATGAGATAACTTTATATCCAATTAATCCAACATTTTCTTCCTGTTTATCAAAAATTTGCTTAAATCCTCACATCACCCAAAATAGACACTTTGCCAGATCTTCGACTACTTTGATACACTCAGAGGAAAAATGGTTGTTTATACATCGTTATAACAGCTGGGATCTGGAAACAGATCAGGCAAGTCAGCCAGAATACTCCCTCATGATTTGTCCCCAGCAAAGGATGCATCTACGTCATTTTGTTCTCCATGGGTGAGAATGCTGTGGCAATAATTCAGTTTCCGCAACAACCACACAAAGTCAAAATAGCTGCAAAAACCGCAATGGAATTGAAATAGATGAGACCAATGCTTTTTATTTGCCGAACACACTCATCCATTTGTCCGACACGGAGGTGTCAACACCAGAGTGCTCATTCACCTTACCGTCAAGGACCCTAAGGCCTTTTATAGCCTCGGTCAGACCACCATCAGCAGCCATACGGTTCAGGATGAAGATGGATCGCTCCCTAAAGAGAGCGCCGACACCACCTTTTTCAGCTCGGCGCATGTCCATGGCTGTTTGGTTTTGAAATGGCATTAAGGGGCTCCAAGTTGTTAATGCACAGCCTCAAAAAACACTTTTGAGTCCAATTTCCCAATTTTGACATTGTGGTGGATGTACTTTTTTCTCTCCACGTTCTTGTTGGTTGCACACCACCAACACACGAAAGATTCAATTCCATTTGCCACTTAGTCAGCCAATTAATACTCTGAACACCACAGGAACACCAATGCGCAGATGTTGGATCGTTTTATCCTTGGCATTCAGCTGCTCTCTTCTCTGCCATTGTTCAAATGAAATTGCCTGTACAGTAGAAGTTGATTCAATAACAGATATAGGATGATTATAAAGTACAATAATGTTACATTCTTGGGCAATTTATTAAAAAGCCTGTTATCTCCTTACCACTACCAGATGTCACTATGTGACAATGGCTTCAATGAATTCTCAATCACCAAAATGATTTTACACATCATTGCTGATAAATTTCCCAATTTGTTTCTGGTTCCTAGCAAATGGGCGCAAGTGAAATACCTGGTGAGAATCAAAAAACAATGTTTTTCATTTTTCAAAAAAAGTCAATGGATATACAGAATCCCAATTTTTGCATTCATTATCAGGTACTGTTTTACTCATAATTTCCAAGGTGCAATTATCTGGTAATAGCGCTGGTATAATCTATAAAAGTGATCTGGGACCCATGCAAAGGACGCAATCTTTTGATAAAGCTGTTGCTGCTTGTTCCACCATAAGAAAACTATTATTATTTTGTCCCAAAATGACTGTTATTACATGAAACCACTCATCAACCTTTAGCTTTTGGATCACCCTAACATTTTCTAATGTTGCTCTAGGAGAAAGGGTGCTAGCTGTTACCTCTGTACTTTTCACAAAGCATCAAAATGAAGCGTGGATTACCGGAGATGTAGACCCAGAGGAAAAAGCCCCCACAAGGGTTTGCTCCTTCATTATTTTCATCCGTCACCAAAGTGCGCCAATTCGTGTGCATTCAGATTATTCATCATATACCATTTTATTTGACTAAACACTGCTCCTTGTTCCCCTATCTGTTAGACTTGACCATGGGATTATTATAATATACATTTTGGATCATCATCGCACGCATGAGAACCCAATTGTGGGTCATTTAGGTTTTGGATTGCCGTAGGTTTTTCATGCATGGCATGACAACATTACGACACCCCACAGATATCTCAAAAACAGGAAGAATGTTATGATGGTTACGACCACTCCACAGCATCCCATTTCAGGACCTAACCACTTTCGGGTAGGTATTTCATCTAGGTATCCCTATAGGTTCAGTGTCTTTAAATTTCTTCACTGGCCGTCAGCTATTTTGAGATACTATAAATCTCCACCCAGCTTGTTAACCAGTCTTTAGCTCACCTCCCCAATCGGATCCTAGACTGAAATTACCTTTCTGGAATGTGCCAAATGAATCCAAGTCAACCGAATTTTTATAGCTGTGAGTGTTCAACAAAACCTGAAATGGACATTCCCACTTAGGAAAATACCAGTGCTTCTTATTGCTCCACACCAGGATCCATTCTCCTGGTTCCACCAATGTGATATCCTGCTGATGTCAATAAGTCGGGATGCTCTGTTGGAAAGAGTTCTACCCATTTTGAAAATGCATCTATAATGACCAAGCAATACTTTTTTTCACATTGTGTCAGGTAAATTCAATTTGAAGTAATAAGGAGAGAATACCTGTTTTCTGTTAATTGAGCTCAAAGAGTACCTGTTTTCTGTTAATTGAGCTCAAAGAGAACGAAGAAGAGTCAGGTACAATTCTTGAATGCTCTAAAGCACTCCTCCTTGAAATCTCTCTTTTTATTAGATTTAGGAGGTCCCTACCAACGGTGACAAATCTAAACGGTGGGGGCGAGCAAAAACATGTTTGTGTGACTATGTGTCTGCATGTTGTTGGAAAATTATGATATGTAAACTGACAAATATGTACGATAACGACATATGTGCTGAGCAAAGCGTTCTTTGCAAGCAGAAGCTTTCTCTTCATTGCAGCAAATGTGTGATAAACACACATTTTGATTAATAAATCTCACTTTGGTTTAATTCAATAAAGTTCATGTGGACAATTTGGAGAATGTTTATTTTAATTTAATAAATCTCACTTTGGTTTAATTCAAATAAGTTCATGTGGACAATTTGGAGAATGTTTATTTTAATTGTAGTTTTTTTGTGAGTATAATATTTCCCTTGTTACCTGTCCTCCCATTGTCCCTCCTGTTGAGACATGCGTTAGCAACTGGTTTATTGTTTGGTCATACATAGATGTTTTAGTTGTTTTTCTTTCCATACATCCTGTTCAGTTTTTTGACTCTTTTGCTGAGTTTCTCGTAATGTATTGAATTCTAGATTTGTAGTTGTATCAATGTCATAATTTGAGTTTTTTTTTTTTTTCCCATGCAGCTTCCTTATGTCACGACAGGGGCTCGAGGGCGGACCTAAATGCACAACTCCAGAGGCGATCCGGGCGTAGTCTTCCAACGTGGAATGTAGGGTGCACCCTCATCCACCTGGGTAGTCTAAATGATACAGCGACCGGGTTAATGATTTTGGTGATCGGGAACGGACCAACGAACCTGGGAGCAAGTTTGCGGGATTCCTTCCGCAGCGGAAGATCCTTTGTGGAGAGCCACACTCACTGCCCCACCCTGAATTCTGGTGCGGCTCTCCTCTTGCGGTCTGCTGCGGACTTGTAGATATTGCCCATGTGCAGCAGCGTCCTCCGGGCTGCCTCCCAGGTCCGTTTGCAGCGCCGTACCGTCTGCGGCCAATGAGGGAAACAAAGAGGAAGGATAGCTGTGCACAACGTGGATTGGAGCCATACCTGTTGAGGCAGGGGGTAGGGAGTTGTGGGCATACTCAACCCATTTGAGGTGCTGGCTCCACGTGCTCTGGTCCCTAGATGCAAAGCATCGAAGTCCGGTCCGCCCAGGTGAAGCCGGACACGAAGCACACCTCTGGCAGATCAGGATCGTAGCTCCGTGAGAGTGCGTCCGGCTTGCCGTTCTTGGAGCCTGGACGGAAGGACAGAGTAAAGTGGAAGCGGGTGAAGAACAGGGCATTGCGGTCTTCAGGTACTCTAGGTTATTGTGGTCAGTGAAGACCACGAATGGGACTTGCGAGCCCTCCAGCCAGTGCCGCCACTCCTCCAACGCAGTCTTGACCGCCAGCAGTTCTCGATCTCCTACGTCGTAGTTCCTCTCCGCCGAGGTCAGCTTCCTAGACAAGAATGCGCACGGGTGGATCCTTCCGTCCTTGGCTACTATGTTGATATGAAGGGAGAAGGTTCATTCAGTCAGGCCATAGTCTTGTCAAAATTTGTATTTTTGTTATAGTAGTATACATAGTGTGAAGGCAGCCACCCTTTTAGCCAAAATGCTTGCATATCATCTACACAATATACTAATTGCTCAACTTCTTTGTACAAAATGATCCAAAAAGACAACTGTTGGTGTTTTCCAGCCATCCATTTTTTATAGCGTTTTTCTATGGTCGCCAGCAAATCACAGGGTTTTATTTCTAGTCAAACAACTCACACTAATCTACACACAGATGAAAGTCTCCATTTGACCTTCCATGGTTTTGGAATGTTGAAGAAGGCTGGAGTACCCTCCAAAAAACGTACAAACTTCATGCAAGTGGATCAGAGTCGGGATTCAAACCCAGAACCTTTTGATTGTGAGCCAGGCTCCTAAATACCCATTCGTCCATCCATTTTCTTAGCCGCTTGTCCTCACAAGGGAGTGCTGGAGCCTATCCCGGCTGTCAATGGGCAGGAGGCAGAGTATACCCTGAATTGGTTGCTAGCCAATCACAGGCACATGGAGACAACAGTCACACTCACAATCACACTTGAGGGAAATTTAGAGTGTCCAATTAATGCATGTTTTTTGGGGTGTGGGAGGAAACCTGGAGAAAACCCACACTGGCACGGGGAAAACATGCAAACTCAATACAGGGAGCGCCAGGATTGAACCCCGGTCCTCAGAACTGTGAGGCCAATGCTTTACAGCTGCTCCACTGTGCCACCGTGGATTAAAATGCTTGCACTAACTTGAATATACTGTCAGCTTTGGTGCACAGTGGATTTACGGAATACATCCTCTGGCTGAGCAATGGGACATCTGTTTCCGTTTTTGTCGAACTGTCATCTTTTCATCTAATCTCTGGATACATCTCTTCTGTGTGCTGTAATCCATCTTTCTGCCAACACAAACATAGTCTTGCTTTTATCCCACCAGATTTGTATCATATTAGTGTCATCACGTCGAAGGAGGCCACAATTATGACACTGTCAAATATATTCTTTCAACTCAAACTGTCACCATCATAACACGTTTATTAGTAGTTGAGACAGTCTTTTCAATAACATTTTAGCATTATTAACTGTCATATACTGTCTAAAAATGAAATGAAATTTCAATAAAGTAAAACTACTCACCATATGTAGAGAGAACAGCACTGTGTTTTTCAAACAATGTCATCGCTGTCACCTATTGACTTTAGTGGGTGTCAATTGTTGTGTGTCTGTTGTACTATTAATGTACAGGGACACCTCTGTCAGTGAAATTCAATCCATGACTCCGTTCAGAGACCAAACTGTTTAGCATTGACATGAATATAAATTGAATGAATCTATTGTAGGGTGGCATGTTCGCTCAGCTGGTAAAGCGTTGGCCTCACAGTTCTGAGGTCCCGGGTTCAATCCCGGATCCGCTTGTGTGGAGTTTGTATGTTCTCCCCGTGCCTGTGTGGATTTCCTCCGGGCATCCGGTTTCCTCCCACATTCCAAAAACATGCAACATTAATTGGACACTCTAAATTGCCCCTCGGTGGGATTGTGAGTGTGTCTGTTTGTCACAATGTGCGCTGCGATTGGCCGGCAACCAGCAACCAGCTCTGGGTGTACCCCGCCTCCTGCCCGTTGACAACTGGGATAGGCTTCAGCACTCCCCGTGACCTAACCAGCAAAGAAGATGGATGAATCCATTGTAGCTCAAGAGCAGTTGTCCCCCCCCCCCCTTTTTTTTTTTTTTACATCTGAGAATATTTTGATTATTATCTGGAAAAACTGCCCTAATTACAATGTTTTGACCGTAATATTTTTTGGCATTGAATAACATTGCTTGTTGTTTTTGCCTGCACCTGTGACTAATGTTCTATCCAAGATGCACGCATTTGAGCTATTGCGCACTGCTGACGTGGTCTGTGCACACAAAAAAACAAAAAACAAAATCCGACTCAAAATAAAAGTATGACATACAACCATTCAGTTTGTGGCATTTTGCAATATGATTCAATGAGTGAGGGATGACTGGTTGTTACATCCAATGGCAAAATTCACATATGAACTTTAAAAAAGAAGTTGTTTTTTTTTTTAACACAGCAGCAAACCGAACTCATAGATTGAAAATGATTTGCAAGTCACTGTATTCTGTGTGGCGACACAGTGATGCAGTTGTAAAGCGTTGGCCTCACAGTTCTGAGGACCCGGGGTCAATCCCGGCCCCGCCTGTGTGAAGTTTGCTTGTTCTCCTCATTCCTGCGTGGGTTTTCTCTAGGTACTCTGGTTTTCTCCCACATCCCAAAAAGCATTCAACATTAATTGGACGCTAAACTGCCCCTGCGACTGGCTGACAATAAATTCAGCGTGTACCCTGCTTCCTGCCTGATGACAGCTGCAATTGGTTCCAGTACTCCCATAACGCACGTGAGCGTAACTGGCTATGAAGAAGGATGAATAAATTTTGTACTGTATTTAACACTACACAAATTTCTTTGGAAATGGGTTTGTAACAAGGGGTGTTCCAAACCTAAATGGCACCCTGTGCCCAATCCCACTTTTGATACATATTTTACAGAGATGTAATGTTAAAACTTGGGACAAAATCATTTTAGATAGAATGTTTTGTTTTATCTATTGGGTACATTGCCACCCACCAGCCATGCCACTTTGTCCTACAGCACCGATTACATATGCCAGAAACTGTCACTACATTCAACCTTCAGTTGTTAGCACTGGAGCTGACTGACTGCCTGTCTGTACCAAGTGACTCTTCTTTCTTCTTCTTTTCCTTTCGGCTTGTCCCGTTAGGGGTCGCCACAGCGTGTCATCTTTTGCCATCTTAGCCTATCTCCTGCATCTTCCTCTCTAACCTCAACTGCCGTCATGTCTTCCCTCACCACATCCATAAACCTTCTCTTTGGTCTTCCTCTCGCCCTTTTGCCTGGCAGCTCCATCCTCAGCACCCTACCACCAATATACTCACTCTCGCCTCTGAACATGTCCTAACCATTGAAGTCTGCTCTCTCGAACCTTGTCAGCAAAACATCCAACTTTTGCTGTCCCTCTAATGAGCTCATTTCTAATCCTATCCAACCTGCTCACTCCGAGCGAGAACCTCAACATCTTCATTTCTGCCACCTCCAGTTCTGCTTCCTGTTGTTTCTTCAGTGCCACCGTCTCTAATCCGTACAACATGGCCGGCCTCACAACTGTTTTGTAAACTTTGCCCTTCATCCGAGCAGAGACTCTTCTGTCACATAGAACACCAGACACCTTTCGCCAGCTGTTCCAACCTGCTTGGACCAATTTCTTCACTTCCTTACCACACTCTCCATTGCTCTGGATTGTTGACCCTAAATATTTGAAGTCCTCCCCCCTCGCTCTCTTCTCCCTGTAGCCTCACTCTTCCCCCTCCACTTTTCTCATTCACGCACATATATTCTGTTTTACTTCGGCTAACCTTCATTCCTCTCCTTTCCAGTGCATGTCTCCATCTTTCTAATTGTTCCTCTGCATGCTCCCTGCTTTCACTGCATATTACAAAATCATCTGTGAACATTATGGTCCAAGGGGATTCCAGTCAAACCTCATCTGTCAGCCCATCCATTACCACTGCAAACAGGAAGGGGCTCAGAGCTGATCCCTGATGCAGTCCCACCTCC
Organism: Syngnathoides biaculeatus; assembly: GCF_019802595.1. Lineage (NCBI taxonomy): Eukaryota > Metazoa > Chordata > Actinopteri > Syngnathiformes > Syngnathidae > Syngnathoides > Syngnathoides biaculeatus. Next base: position 5,647,406 of record NC_084653.1, on the reverse strand, counting down.
ACCTTAAATTCCTCTGTCACGCCTAAGGCACACCTCACCATTGTTCTGCTGCCATCATACTTGTCCTGTACTACTTTAACATACTTCTCTGCCACACCAGACTTACACATGCAGTACCACAGTTCCTCTCTTGGTACTCTGTCATATGCTTTCTCTAGATCCACAAAGACACAATGTAGCTCCTTTTGACCTTCTCTGTACTTTTTCCACTAGCATCCTCAAGGAAAATAATGCATCTGTGGTACTTTTTCTCGGCATGAAACCATACTGTTGCTCGCAGAAACTTACTTCTGTCCTGAGTCTAGCCTCCACTACTCTTTCCCATAACTTCATTGTGTAGCTCATCAACTTTATTCCTCTATAATTCCCACAGCTCTGAACATCCCCTTTGTTCTTAAAAATGGGAACTAGAACACTTTTCCTACATTCTTCAGGCATCTTTTCGCCCGCTAGTATTCTGTTGAATAAGTTGGTCAAAAACTCGACAGCCATCTCTCCAAATTGCTTCCATACCTCTACCGGTATGTCATCAGGACCAACTGCCTTTCCATTTTTCATCCTTTGTAGTGCCTTTCTGACTTCCCCCTTAGTAATCATTGCCACTTCCTGGTCCTTCACACTTGCCTCTTCAACTCTTCCTTCTCTCTCATTTTCTTCATTCATCAACTTCTCAAACTATTCATTCCATCTGTTTAACACACTACTGGCACCAGTCAACACATTTACATCTCTATCCTTAATCACCCTTACCTGCTGCACATCCTTCCCATCTCTATCCCTCTGTCTGGCCAACCTGTAGAGATCCTTTTCTCCTTCTTTCATGTCCAACCTGGTGTACATGTCCTCATATGCCTCTTGTTTAGCCTTTGCCACCTCTACTTTTGCCCTACGTCGCATCTCAATGTACTCCTTTTGCCTCTCCTCAGTCCTCTCAGTATCCCAGTTCTTCTTTGCTAATCTCTTTCCTTGTATGACTCCCTGTATTTTGGGGTTCCACCACCAAGTCTCCTTCTCCCCTTTCCGATCAAAAGACACGACAAGTACTCTCCTGCCTGTCTCTCTGATTACCTTGGCTGTCGGAGTCCAGTCTTCCGGGAGCTTCTGCTGTCCATCGAGAGCCTGTCTTACCTCTTTCCGAAAGGCCGCACAACATTCTTCCCTTCTCAGCTTCCACCACATCGTTCTCTGCTCTACCTTTGTCTTCTTAATCTTCCTACCCACTACCAGAGTCATCCTACACACTACCATCCTATACTGTCGAGCTACACTCTCCCCTACCACTACTTTACAGTCAGTAACCTCCTTCAAATTACATCGCCTGCACAAAATATAACCCACCTGCGTGCTTATACCTCCGCTCTTGTAGGTCACTATATGTTCCTCCCTCTTCTGGAAATAAATGTTCACTACAGCCATCTCCATCCTTTTTGCAAAGTCCACCACCATCTGTCCCTCAAAGTTCCTTTCCTGGATGCTGTACTTACCCATCACTTCTTCATCGCCCCTGTTTCCTTTACCAATATGTCCATTACAATCTGCACCAATCACAACTCTCTCGCTGTCTGGGATGCTCAGAACTACTTCATCTTGTTCCTTCCAGAATTTCTCTTTCAACTCTAGGTCACATCCTACCTGTGGGGCATCGCCGCTAACCACATTATACATAACACCCTCAATTTCAAATTTTAGTCTCATCACTCGATCTGATACTCTTTTCACCTCCAAGACATTCTTAGCCAGCTCTTCCTTTAAAATAACCCATACTCCATTTCTCTTCCCATCTACTCCGTGGTAGAATAATTTAAACCCTGCTCCCAAACTTCTAGCCTTACTACCTTTCCACCTGCTCTCTTGGATGCACAGAATATCAACCTTTCTCCTAATCATCATGTCAACCAACTCCTGTGCTTTTCCTGTCATAGTCCAAACATTCAAAGTCCCTACACTCAGTTGTAGGCTCTGTGCATTCCTCTTTTTCTTCTGACGATGGATCTGGTTTCCTCCTCTTCTTTGTCTTCGACCCACAGTAGCTGAATCTCCACCGACACCCTGCAGGTTAGCAGTGCCGGGGGCGGGCGTTGTTAACCCGAGCCACGACCGATCCGGTATGGGATTCTTTAGATGAACCCTCATATTTGTTTGGCACAGTTTTTACGCCGGATGCCCTTCCGGACGCAACCCTCTGCATTTATCTGGGCTTGGGACCGGCCTACAGATTGCACTGGTTTGTGCCCCCATAGGGCTGCATTTCTGTACCAAGTGACTGATTTGGAAAATTCTTCAGAATTTGCCATGAGATATGACAGCAACATAAACCCCTCATGCAGATTCCATTCAAAATGCCTGTTGTTTTTATAGTATTGTGGTCACCTCAGAGTGAAATGTCATGTTAAGCAGAAGGTGGAACAAATCAGTTCATGCACTTATTTCTATGAAGTCACAAAGTGACCTTTGAAAGTCATAATCTTATCACAATTTGGCAAAATCAAGACCGTGTCACGAATGTTTGCTTTATGTTTCAAAATGATTTTTTCACTTCGGCCCTCCATTTCAACAATTATGTAATTTTTAAGTCTCCCTTATTGCGTCATTGTGTGTAATGGAGCTGTTAATTTCGCTAATTTGGTACCCAATTTCAGCATTAATTTGTCACTCCCAAATATGACAAATTTTTAATTTGTTTGTGGCTTTAGAGTTTGTAAAATGTTTAACCTGTTATTGGTAAATTAGGAGTTTCAAAAGAGCCACTGTCTTTTCACAATTCTTTATCAGGGGAAGCTATCGGTACATCATTTAAATAAACCATGGAGTTGAAATTTGGACTACAAATGTAAATGCAAACCAAATTTGGCATTCTTTACCCACTGGGGGTGAGAAAAATGCATTACTTATCTCTATTACAGTCAATATTATTGCATCTGGTCTGAGGGAATTCAAGTGTCAGGGTCAGGCACGCAAGGTAGTCTTATTTTGTATGTCCTGAGGTAGTTGGCACACTCCCCTTAAAAGTTTTGTCCAAGTCCAGTCTGTCTCAGTTGGTAATTATTTTATGATGTCATGTCATATTGTGAAAAAGGCAGTTGGGGGTATATAGGAGCATGCACTCACCTCTCTGTTCTTAATTTTCAACTTTTCTTTCTTGTCCTGATGTCAGTCCTGTCTCGTCATCGTCTCTTCTATGAAACATCATTTAATTTTCTTTTAACTTTCTCGTGAACGTGAACGTGGGATGTGTCTCTTTCACAATCTCCAACCCGTTCTAATCATATCTCCACGTCTCCACTTTTTTATTCCTTAGCGTGGTCCGCTTCAAAACAAAAGCAAATGTGACAAACAAAGCAACCATGACAAAAATAGTCCATGTGAGTCATTGCGATATCTTCACCATCCTCTTGAGATCATCAGTCTTTATGTTGTCTTCTGCATCACTGTCTGTTGTTTCCACGGCACCCAACGTAACTAGATTGCATCACATTGTTTAAGTACATCATAGCAAAATTTCCATGGCGCCCAATGGGCCTCTCCATTGCATCACATCACATATTACAATGAAGCATTAAAAACCAAGAAAGAAAATATGAGATAATGTTATATCCAATTAATCCAACAGTGATAAACTGTTATTTCTCAATAAGAACTTTCAAAATACTCTTAGCTCATTTCGCCAAAGTGACAGAAAAGCAGTATACAACCTGCCATACCAGTGATGATCAACATTATAAGCACATAGTGTGGTGTAGGTGTGACAGATGAGTTCTGGGTGTAGGGGGGACCCCTCAGTCACTTATTGTTTGCAGTGTTGATGGATGGGCTGACAGATGATATTAGACTGCAATCACTGTGGACCATGATGTCCACAGATGACATCGTAATCTCCAGTTAAAGTGGGGAGCAGGTGGAATCACAGTTGAAAAGGTGGCGGCATCAACTGGAAAGGAGAGGAATGAAGATTAGCTGTAGTAAGAATATGTGTCAATGTAGAATATGTAATATATATATATGAACGAGAGGAGTGGAGAGGAAAGAGTGAGGCCACGGGGAGAAAAGATAGCAAGGGTGGAGGTATTTAAACTCGGGGTCAACAGTCCAGAGCAAGGGTGAGTGCAGTAAGGAAGTGAAGAAACAAGTCCAAGCAAGTTGAAACAGGTGGACGGAGGTGTCAGGCGTGTTATGTGACAGAAGAGTCTGCTAGGATGAGGGCAAACTTTATAAGACTGGTGAGTGTCACAGTTGGGGTTAGTGAAAGGAAGGAAGACAAGCCAAAAAACGTGGAGGACCCAAGTGCAGCAAGGGAGGAGTCTCAAATTTATATTTAATTTTCAAGAAAATGCAGCTAAACAAAGTAACAAACATGACTGGTGATATAAGTGAAGTGACACTGACGCAAACAAACAATGGATCGACAACAAGATCAACAAAAAGGAGGAAGGTAAACGTGAATGGGTGGACACAACTGGCAAAATCAGCACTCAAGACAAAAAAGCATGAAACACAAAAAACATGTAACAACTAAAACCAAAACAGACCATGACAGTGAGGCCAACCATGATGTAGGGATTAGACTCATATGAGGGACTGTAGCTTATTGGTTGTCTCACCTCTCCTAGGTGTTATGGGTTGATCCCTTATCTGTGTATTGATGTTGTTCTATGATTTTACCTGCGGCAGTCCATGATACCCTCACGCAGTGTTACATGTCCTCGGACTCCAATAAACGTTCATTGCTACAGAAATCTGTGTGATCTTTCACACACACACACACATGAAGCTAGTAGCATTTCCAGGGACAGCCAAAGTTAGGTGTTTTGGAGACAGTTAGAGAGACCAGGCTTCGGTGGTTTGGACATGTCCAGAGTAGAGATAGTGAGTGTATTAGCAGATGGATGATGAGAATGGAGCTGCCAAGAGAGCTAAATAAAAAAAAATAGCTTGATAGATATAGTTGGGTAAGACATGAAAGCAGTTGGTGTTATAGAGGTAGATGCAGAAGATAGGCTAACATGGTAAAAGGATATAGGCCAATGAAAGAATGAAGGAAGGATGATTGAAGGATTGTCACCATGATCCATCCATTTTCTTCACCGCTTATCCTCACGAGGGTCACGGGGAGTGCTGGAGCCTATCCCAGCTGTCAACGGCCAGGAGGCGGGGTACACGCTGAACTGGTTGCCAGCCAATCGCAGGGCACATTGAGACGACCAGACACACTCGCAATCACACCTAGGGGCAATTTAGAGTGTCAAATTAATTTTGCATGTTTTTGGAAATGTGGAAGGAAACCGGAGTGCCCAGAGGAAACCCATGCAGGCACGGGGAGAACATGCAAACTCCACACAGGCGGCTCCGGGATTGAACCTGGGACCTCAGAACTGTGAGGCCAACGCTTTACCAACTGACCCACCGTGCCACCCATGTCAACGTGATATCAGTTTATATTTTTGATTGTATAGTTTTATTTATGATGGTGATTATTAAGGGACTGCATAGGCCTTTAATTGTACAAAACCATTTTTAAAGCTTTTTATACAGTAGTTGTGTTCTGGACATTTGCGTGTGCGCAGACACACACACACATGCGCACACACAGGGTATCCATCCATTTTCCACTTGTCGTTACAAAGGTCACAGGAGTGCTGGAGACTATCACAGCTAACTTCAGGCGAAAGGCAGACTAAGACTACCCTGAACTAGTCGCCAGTCAGGGGACATATACAGACACCATCACTGAGTGGGAACTGGGCCCACACTACCTGTAGCATGTCCCATCAGTGACTCATACAGTATGTATCAGTGATTAATGATGGGAGAGTTCATTTTCCATGCCTGGGGTAGTCCCCATTACCCACTATGCACACCGTCCATGGTGGACCGCTAACCCCTCCCAAAATGCCTAATGATGGACAAGAATTTCTTCAAATCCACCCAGATGGCATTCCCTGTGACCTCACCAAACTCCTCCCACGGTTTTGCCTCAGCGACTACCAAACCTATGTTTCATTTGCTCGGCTAGTACCCATCACCTACCTTGGGAGTCTCACAGGGAAAAAAATACCCAGTAGGGCTCATTCTTCATCTTGTCAGCATTCATCACCTTTGGTATCCAACAATGGGTTTTACTATTGCCTCCACAACAGGCATCGACCACCTTTAGGCCAGAACTCAGGTTGCTACCCTAACAATGAAGGCATGTAACATAGCCCACCCAGACTCATTGTTCCACCATGTGTCTTGGGATATGGGTGAAGTTCTGACTGAGGTGAGAGTTGAAACTTCTTCTGACAGTGGACTCTGCCAAACGTCCCCAGGAGACTCTCACAATACATTTGTCCCTGCCAAGTTGGCCTGCCATCTTCACCCACCATCTGAACCAGCACATCTCCAGATGGTGATCGGTTGACACCTGTGTCCCTCTCTAAGTTCAACACATGCAGCTCCAAGGCCGATGACAAAACCAGCCCGGGTTTTCCTGGTGCCACGTGTACATATGGAGACCTTTATTCTTGAAAATGGTGTTTGTTATGGACAATCCATGATGAGCACAGATGTCCATTAGCAGGACTCATTTCTACTTCTGATCAGAAAGAGGGCTGGAGGGATTCCTCCCAATCATGCCCTTCTAGGTCTTTGCCCAGGTAAGCATTAAAGCAGTAGAATGATGGAGTCCCCAGTGGGAATGCTTTCCAGCACTGCCTCCCTTAAATGGGTATTCTGAACTGCTGTTTGATACATAAATACAAAAAAAACTTAGCAATCCCTCCCCTCCCCCCACGCCAAGGTAGCCTCCAAAAAAAATTAGCAATCCCCCCCACGCCTCCCCCCTCCCGCGCGCGACAAGGTAGCCTCCCTCTGCTCCACCGGTGTGAAATCCAATGTACCGGCACCGAGCTACCAGGCGAGTTGCAGGTAAGTGTACCCACATCTGCTCGGCATCTATCATCGTGGGCAACTCTAGAGTGGAAGAGAGCCCAGAATTTATGGAAGGTTTGCGGCCCATTACATCTTGTGTAGCATTTGATAAAAATAACGTTATGTCAACAGAGAAGCAAAGTGATGGTAGTGTGATTGTCTCGAGCAGTTTTCCTGCCTCAGGACCAGGACAACTTGCTGTGATTGATGGAACAATGATTTCTGCTGAAGAAGAACATCCGGTGATCAGTCACTGCCCTCAACGTCAAGTGCTCTTGGATCATGCAGCAGCACATCGATCCACTTCTGAAATGCTTCCAAAAAAAAAATGGTTTTGGCATGGCCAAATCCAATGAAGCTGCTATGCGGTAACTTTAAACATGCAGTTCATGCTAGAAAACCCTCCAAAATGATGGAGTTGAAACAATTCTGCAAAGAAGAGTGGTACAAATTTCCTCCAGAGCGATGTGAAAGACTCATCACCAATTTATGTTGTTTGTGCCTTTGCACCAGACAACAGTTCAGAGAACACTCCGTCTGGGGACTTCATTGTTCTGTTGGGAGACTTCAATGTTCACGTGGACAATGACAGGGAGACCTGGAGAGCGTGATTGGGAAGAATGCCACAGCCATGAGGGTCATGTTCCGGGGGATGTGGGGGACATTGAGTCTGAGGTGTTCTGCACCTCCATTGCTGAAGCGACTGACCGGTGCTGTAGCTACAAGGTTGTCAATGCTTGTCGTGGTGGGAATCTCCGAACACGGTGGTAGACACCAACAGTGAGGGATGCCGGATATAAACGGCTGAAATGAGTTTCCTCTGCAGGGTGTCTGTGTTCTTAGAGATAGGATGAGAAACTCAGTCATCTGAGGGGGGCTCAGAATTGAGGCACTGCTCCTCCACATTGAGAGGAGCCAGAGGAGGTGGCTGGGGCATCTGATTCAGATGCCTCCCTGATGAGGTGCAAGTCCCAGCTTAAAGGGACTGCGGGGATGACCCAGGAGACGCTGGAGTGACTATATCTCTCGGTTGCACTGGGAACGCCGCAAGATACCCCCAAAAGAGCTGGATAAAGTGGCTGGGGAAAGGGAAGTCTGGGCATCCCTTCTAGAGCTACTACCCTCTCGACCTGACCCAGAGAAGTGGTAGAAGATGGATGGATGAATAAATTTGAAACCACATTTTGTAATTCCTTAGGTTGTTTCTGAGTGTTATCAAAATTGGTTTGATTATTTGAAATCTTTGAGTGTGATGTGCGAAAAACCCAAAAACAAATTATAATGGGGCAAATAGTTATTTCAGTGCCGAGTCGATCCATTATTGTTATTATTTTTATCATAGAGAGTGTTTGAGCCACGCTTTTCGGGTTCCTCACCTCGGACCTGTTTGCCATGGCTGGCTGCCAGGGGCATTAAGGCCCAGACAACTTAGCTCCTTTGTGGGACATACAAACCTCTTGACCATGATAATGTGACAGCTCAAGGAGCAGCCTGTATTTGTTTACAGAATAAAATATTGACTCGGGTACAAGTGAATAACATATTATGTAATTTATCTATGTTCTATGTGTAGCTATACTGTAATGGAAAAAAAATCACAATACAAATATGAGCAAATTTTAAAAAATTAACAATTTTTAAAGCTGACCCTGTCAAAGTGGATGTGCGACCCACTTTTGGGTCTCGACCCATCAGTTGAGAATCACTGGTATGTACTGCATATCCATGAATGTTGCATGACTGTGTACATCCGATACTACATAATGCATGTTGCCTGGGTCACATGTCCGGCACTGATTCTTCCATCCTACTGACAACTTACTTTTGACATTTGTGCATCGTTGCACTTTTAATTTTTCCTTGTTTGTCATACACACACATACATGCATGCATGCATTAGTCTTTGGCTTGCTGGCAGTGTCCTTTACTTGTTGCTTCCATGGTGTGTTTGTGAATGTTGTCCATAGTTCACTATCATGTGCTATAATGCACAACAATAGATTGCATGACAGCTGGGATTGTCTCTAGCACTACCGCAACTATCGTGAAGATAAGAGGCTCAGAAAATGGCTGGTTGTTTAGACCCCCAGGAGCATCAGCATCGTATCACCCAACTTTGGGTGGCATTGAGCTGATCTACAGCATGCAACAAACAGGTCACGGCCCGACGTCGCTCTCCTACCCCAAAATCCAAGATGGGTCAGTTCCTCTGCCTTCCACCCACTTCAGACTGGCTCCCATAAGATCACGCCGTATTACATTGGTCCTATCCCATCTATTCATTTTTTAGCCGCCTATGCTCACGAGGGTCACGGGAGTGCTGGAGCCTATCCCAGCTGTCAACAGACAGGAGGCAGTGTACACCCTCTCAGTTCATGACACTTTAAGGATTTTCCTTAACCAAAGTGCATACATTTATCACACCACAACCAATGTTACAAATTACTCCACAGGAGAAAAAATACATCTCGAGTTACTACGACTGATCAATATTCTATCCATATCCGGATTGTTCTGTCCAACTTGAGTTACCAAGCAAAAGAGCAATTGACCACACATTCTTTTCTCGGGACAGTGATAATGTATTTTTTTGGAAACATTTGTTCATTCAAATGGAAAGTTAAAGTATTTAAGATGTGTTAAATAGATTAAATTTGACATACAGTATTAGCCAAAGCTTGATTTTTTTTTTGTGTGTGTGAAAGATTGTGCACATTGCATGCTAAATCTGTGTGTGTGTGTGTTCATGGGAAAAAGACTCCCCAACGGCTGACATATTCACTGGCCCTTGATATGGTAAACAGCCACAAGAATGTTGACAAAAGGCCCAAAAGCACCTTAAAGATGCAGTCGGCTTGGAAAGTGGCAATATGTCAGATCAGTGTGGGTGTGTTGTGCATGTGACTGTCCGTGTGTTGAGCTGAAGTACAGACAGCTACATTCACTGCAATACGGTGACACATCTCATCAAGTCAAAAGATCTGAAAGTCGAACAATTTGGAGTTCAACAAAAATTTTCCGAGAAAAATAATGCCTCTCAAGTTGAAATTCCCTAACCCTAACCCTAAGTATGAATAAATGTTTTGCACATTTGACACACAACAACTCTCCCAAATAGGAATTATTCTATCTAAGAATTTGTCAATTAACTCCATGCAGCCAGCACTTGCACGTTTGGTTGAAGGTGGCATGTTAACTTTTGGTGACCATGTAAATGCATAGTGACAAACCAATTTTAATGCATGTTTTGGGAGTGTGAAAGGGAAACCGTACTACCTGGGGAAAACCCACTTGGGCACAGGGAGAACCTGCAAATTCAACCTGTTTGGATTTGAACCTCACAAGTGTGAGGCACATGTGCTCAGCATTTGTCCATCGTGCCAGTAACTTTCTTTGCGAATGAGTAAATATATGAATAAATGAAGTAGCCTGCAGATGACTAAAGATGTTATTTATTCTTCTCAAATTTGTAGTGAGTGGAACTGTGCAATGACTCAGGCTCGTGTCTCCATTGCATTTTCCAGCCACTTAATCACACCCACAGCCATCTGGAAGCTATTCAGGTATATAATCAAAAATAAAAAAAACATACAATAAATATAATTTTTTTAAATATACCTCTTACTCCGGCGGCACAGTGGAGCAGCTGTTAAGTGCTGCCCTCACAATTCATGAGGTCCAGGGTTCAACCCTGGCCCTGCCTGTGTGGAGTTTGTATGTTCTCCTCGTATCTGCTTGGGTTTTCTCCGGGCACTCTGGTTTCTTCCCAAATCCCAAAAACACACAACATTAATTGGTCACTCTATATTGCGCCTAGGTGTGATTGTGAGTGTGGCTGTTTTTCTCTATGTCCCCTGCGATTGGCTGGCAACCTGTTCAGGGTGTACCCTGCCTCCTACCTGATGAGAGCTGCGATAAGCTCCAGCACTCTCTGCGACCCTTGTGAGGATCAGCAGCTAAGAAAATGGATGAATACCTGTTACACCCTACATCAAAGACTGTCTGCAGCCAGGTTGGCATTGGAAACTTGAATCAGTTGAAATTGCCTCACCTGGATGAAGCCTTTCATTTCGAAAGTATGGAAAATATTTGAAATTTAGATTGGAATAAAATAAAACGGGTGGCACGATGGTGCAGCTGAAAAGCATTGGCCTCACAGTTCTGAGGTCCAGGGTTCAATCCCAGAACTGGCTGTGTAGAGTTTGCATGTTCTCCCCGTGCCTGCGTAGGTTTTCTTCCATCACTCCGGTTTCTTCCCACATCCCAAAAACATGCAACATTAATTGGACGCTCTAAATTGCCCGAGGTGTGGTGATTGTGAGTGCGGCTGTTTGTCTCGATGTGCCCTCCGACTGGCTGGCAATCAGTTCAGGGTATACCCAGCCTCCTGCCCGTAGACAGCTGGGTTAGGCTCCAGCACTGAATGGATGGATGGATAAAATAAAACATTGAAAGCTTGACATACCAGGATTTTTAGATCCAGTAGGAATTACACGGGCCACATGACTCTTTTACTATCAGGTGTTGAAAGGTTCCTGGGCTGGTTGGTGGAAAAGCCTATCTAGAATACTCTATACCTATTAGACAACCCCAGGTAAAGACACATTGAACAACAGAGGTTATTTTTCAGTCAGAAAGCATCCTAATCACTTAAAATATTAACAGCGGAAACCGTTATGCCATTTCACTTTCCACCGGGCTGCTCTGTGTTATGCTGCCCTGCACTGCTTGGCTTGGCACTGGTCCAACTAGCAGCACGCAAGACATAAAGCCCATACGGATGAGGCTTTGGCCCGGCCTCCCACCTCCACCTTTTGAAAAACATAAAACAACTTGTCACGGAGATTTTGTTGTACTTGTACCACTCATATAGTTGAAAGAGAATCAAAATACTCTACTAGACATATTCCTAATTTGCAGTACAGCCAATTGCGCAGTTTGCAGGAGATAGGGACTTGTCACCAACAGCGAAAATCAGCAAGACATGCTTTGGCCTAAATATAAATGAATTTTTTAGCAAATAGAGTCCCCCCCCCCCAAAAAAAAAAAAACAATGCAAAAAATATGCAAATGCAAAACCACAAATGTGCAGGGCTTGCTGTTTTACATGAATCACAACCACTTTGATGAAAAAGGCATGTGCAACATCATTTAATCTTGTCAATGTCGGATTAAAGAGTCAGTCGAAGATGCACTGAGTTGTTTTGTCTCTCTCACTTTTCTGTGACCTTTCACTTCTTGGATTCATGAGTCTGTGTTGTCATCCCTCCTCGCCTTTATTGCTGTCTGCTCTTTCCGCACGCAGCTTGTCTTTCCACACACACAGACACACACGCACAACCACAAACCAGCCCCACTGTGAATAAATCATAGTAAAAGGTTCCTGAATAATGCATTGAGTCCAGACAGCAGATGTGCGTGTGTGTGTATGTGAGTATGTATCCGTGTATGTGCTCGTGTTTGAGATGTAAGGTCTCAATAAAAAGAAAACAATGTATTTATAACACACACATCGCCACGCACACTTGTTCCAGCATGACAAACTAGGAAGCTTCTGGGAAAGATCAGTTTCAATGAATATTCAACCAGTTTTTCCTTTGAGTTGAGTCACAGGGTGTGATAAAAAAATCAGTTTTCTCAGTGCTGCTTTCATCCCTGGCATATACCACACGACGGTAGTGTAGGTTTGCGGGGTTAATCTAAATCTATCTAAAACACTGTAAAAGTCTGAAGAGGCTTTTTACTGCATCACGCAATACCATACATCTATATCCCCGATAATGTAATTGGAATCTGATCAGAAATTGAGAATGGACTTTGGGGCAATGACTTTTCTGATAAGCCTGAATGAGACTTTACCTCCATTTTTACCCCTGTCATTGGCCTGATTTGCCATGCTAAACGACTTTTGCTCAGAACGACAAAACCCTTTGCAGTGTGACATAATCCAGCGCCAACACTTTGCTCTATGGTCGTCTAGTTAGTGTGTTTGATTTTTGTTGGTGCTGACTTTCTTTCCTGATCAAAATTGATTTTTCCTCTTCCCTTTTTGGTCCTATATAGCTACATATTACATTGCCTGCTTGCTAGCGATAAAAACGTTTAAAGTGTGTGAACATTGGCTCAAGCTCTCCTTGAAGAATTGGCAGCCCAAAACAGTTCGAAGTACCCACTGTGCTTTTGTTCTTTATTTGTCAACACAAAACATTGCTGTGATTAAAATTAGTGTTGTCATTGCTGCTTTTTGCTAGAGTGTATACAGTTTGTCGTATATTGCTGCCAGTGTTCTGACTGAGACATTTATGACAGTAGTCTGACATTTTGCATTCATGTGAGACTCTGGTGTTTACATAATTCACCCGCGGGACCTCGAGTTGGGTTGCGGGGTTCCGCACGGACTGTTTTTGTTGTTGCTCTTCTGGAGTGAGAGTTCACAGAGTTCTCACCGTTATTTGAGTGGTGTTTTGATGTCTGCCAATAAAACAAGTTTTGTTCCTGTGTCCGACACTCCACCTCCGACTGCTTTTCTCCGGCGCTGCACTGGTGACCCTGACGTCAGTCCTGGCGTTTTCGAGACTGAACCGAACATGGCAACCGCCATCCTCAAATTGCCGGAGTTTTGGGATACTTCCGCGGCAGCGTGGTTCGCGCAGACGGAGGCTCAGTTCGCCCTCCGCGGGATCTTGGACGATTCCACGCGTTATTACCACGTTGTCTCAGCCCTCAGGAGCTCAACGGCGGCCAGAGCAGTGAACTTCATCACCTCTCCCCCGGCCCGAGATAAGTATGCTGGGATCAAGGCTCACCTTCTCAAGGTTTTTGAGCTTTCACGGCCGGAGCGTGCCCGACGTCTGTTGGCTATTAATGGACTGGGGGACACCAAACCTTACGAACTCATGGAAATGATGCTAAACCTGCTGGGCACGGAAGAGCCCAATTTCATTTTCATGGAACTGTTTCTCAGGCACATGCCACCACATGTTCAGACGGCGCTCGCAGTACAGTCACAGAGCCCCGGGCCCTGGCCGAGGAGGCCGACCGTTTCTTCCTGGCCACCCAGAGCTTCTCCCCTGAGATGCTGGCCGCGGCGCGCAGTTACTCGGCTCCGGATGCGGGGGTGGCATCCAGCAGGGGCCGCATCGCCACCGACGGCCGTGCTGGCACAGGCTTGTGCTACTTCCACGCCCATTTTGGTGCGATAGCGAAGAGGTGCCGCGCCCCTTGCAACTACGACACGTCGGGAAACGCCAAAGCCCGTGCTCCGCGGTGGCCATGAGCGTGGGCGCGAAGAGCCGGCTGGTGTTCCTCAAGGACACCCTTTCCGGGCGCAAATTCCTTTGCCACACCGGTGCCCAGAGGAGCGTCCTGACGGCCACTGCGGAGGATGACCTTGGCGGTACTCATGGGCCACCCCTACTGTCCGCTAATGGCTCCCCTATCCGCTCTTATGGCATAAGGACTGTGGACTTGTGTTTCGGGAGTCAGCGCTTCACATGGGACTTTGTCACTGCCGATGTCTCGTTCCCTCTCCTCGGCGCTGATTTTTTTTGTGCCCACGGGCTGCTGGTGGATGTTAAGAGAGGCCGTCTAGTGGATGCACTGACTTTCTCCATGGTTGCCTGCGTCCGCAATGAGGCAACTTATGGCGGTCTCTCCAGTTCGCTCTCAGACGCCACCAAGTACCAGCTCCTCTTTGGTGAGTTCCCTGGCTTGACATGGCCCACTTTCTCCTCTACCACGACTAAACATGGGGTCGAGCACCACATTGAGACCAAGGGTCCCTCGATTCACGCAAGGGCCCGACGGCTTAACCCCGAGAAGCTAGCAGTCGCTAAGTCCGAGTTTGCCAACACGGAGTGCCTGGGCATCGTCCGCCGCTCGGATAGCCCGTGGGCCTTGCCGCTACACATCGTCCCAATACTGAGTGGCGGGTGGCAACGGTGTGGTGACTATCGCTGCCTTAACGATGCCACTACGCCCGACCGCTACCCTGTTCCACCCATTCAGGACTTCTCGGCCCACCTGGCGGGCAAAATCCTGTTCTCCAAAGTCAACCTGGCGCGCGGGTATCACCAGGTTCCTGTGCACCCCTCAGACTTTCCCAAGATGGCTGTAATCACACCGTTTGGACTGTTCGAGTTTCTGAGGATGCCGTTTGGTCTTAAAAATGCGGCACAATCTATCCACTGTTTAATGGATTCTGTGCTCAGGGACTTGCCATTTGTGTTTGTCTATTTGGATGACATCCTCGTCGCCAGCTCCTTGGAGGACTAACATCTGATGCACCTCCGCGACCTCTTCGCAAGACTCGAGCAGCATGGCCTGATCATCAACTCGGCAAAGTGTGTTTTCGGGGTGCTCTCTATCCAGTTCCTCGGGCACCTCATCGTCAAGAACCTTCCGGCAAAGGTGGAGGCCGTCTCCGCTTTTCCCCAACCTCGTTCGGCTCGGGGGCTCCGGGAGTTCCTGGGCATAGTGATTTTCTACCACCGGTTCATCCGCCGGGCGGCCCACATCATACGCCCGCTCTATGAGGCTCTTAAAGACAAGGCCCCCAACCGGGAGGTTGAATGGACGGCCGAGAGGATGGAAGCTTTCGAGGCTACGAAGGCCGCGCTGAGTCGTGCCGCGATGCTGGCCCACCCGACCCACGGGGCCCCTATTGCTCTCACTACCGACGCATGGGACTACGCTGTTGGAGCCGTATTTGAACAGTGGGTCGGCGGCACCTGGCAACCGCTTGCCTTTTTCAGCCGTCAGCTGGTCCCCAGGGAGCGCAAATACAGCACATTCGATAGGGAGCTCCTTGGCCTCTGGCTTCCACTTCCTCTCCCTATTGGAACGCCGTAAGTTCACGGCATATATTGACCATAAACCCCTCACTTTCGCCATGTCCAAGGTGGGCGAGCCGTGGTCCGCCCGCCAGCAACGCCAACTGTCGTTCATCTCGGATTACACTACGGACATCCAACACATCGCCGGCAAATCCAATGTGGTCGCAGACTGCCTCTCCAGCGCGATCGTCAGCGCTGTGCATCTGGGTCTCGACTACTCCCACATGAGCGCAGACCAGGCCTCGGACCACGGGGTGCAGGCCCTCAAGACTTCTGACACGGGTTTGCGCCTGGAGGAAGTCGTGGTCGGTGACTCGGGCGTCAGGTTGCTGTGTGACTTCCGGCGCTACAAGACCACATTTTCTTTCAGTGTGATCCGGGCATTTGGTCCATTTATTATTTTGCCTTGGATTTGTTTGGAGAAAACGTTCAATAACAGTGTTCCCCTGCTTTGGGGTGGGGGGAACATCCCGGAAGAACATTCAAAGCATTCTTGGAAACCAACCCAATGAAATAGCACAGCATAAGAAGGCAATGACGTACAGTCGCACACACATTCTCATTCATTACTGTCAAAGAGGTGCAATGGGAATTGGGATCAAATGAATAAATGAACAGATGAAGGGAGGAGGAGGAAATAGATTAAAATAGAGGGAAAAAAATGTTGAAGACTTGAATTTGGATACCTCTTTAACATTTTTCTGAAGGGGGAATTTTCAACTCATTGGCACTTTGGGCTATGAAAAAGGGGGTCAAGCTCTTTGGAACAAAACATCCGTTGTAGTGGCGCGTTCACACCAGCAAAAGGCATCCAATGCCACCCTAAGCATGAGTGGCAGGAGCGGCGACCTTCCAGAAAAAGCTCAGACTCGAGTCCTCGCGACACAAAGCGGACTGCCGCCTCCTCCTCCTCGTCACAGTGGCTTACGCTTTCATGTCTCTCCAAAAGCCAAACGCACGATTTCCCGAAAAGACAAACTGAACGCAGACTTTGTAAAAAACGGAGTCCCTCTGCCAACCTGTTTGCTATCGATCACCAGAAAACCAAAACAATGATGACAACTGTTCCAACCGATTTATTTATTTACTTTTTTAATTTTTAGATAAACAGAACTGTGGTCACCTGGAGACACTACTCGATGTAAATGTGTGTTATTTGCATAAATGTGAAGAATTTGACCTATAATGGTAGCATAGACTGTACAGGCTGAACAGAAGGTCCAAGAACATACCCCTTGAGGGACCCCATGTATCATTGCCATACGATGACATTGGAAACTTGGATGGATAGATGGCCTCAATGTTTTGCTTTTTGTTTTTAAACACGGAACCATCCAGCGTTGTCTTTTTAGCGAAGTGACTTTATGGTAGCTACTTTAAGAGCTTTAGGAAAGTCGACGGTTTCAGAGGCTTAACTGTTTTCTCTGTTTTTTTCCACCCCAAATTAAGTACCTTAAACATAGATTGAAGGCCTTCTGAGGCTGTTTAAAAATACATGCATGTCAACCAAAAAAAGAATCATTAAATTCAGAGGGGGTAAAAAATGCTATTTTTCAAAAAAATGTTCTTTTTTAATATTTTGAGAATAAAGTTACACAAAAACCTATTTTTCTTCTTATAAATATTGATAATGATAAAATGTGATTCGCTTACACTGCTTATCCTCACTAGAGTCACATATGTGCTAGAGCCTGTCCCAGCTAACTACGTGTAGGAGTTTGCCAGCCAATCTTAGATACAAACAACCATTCACGGGCACATTCATACCTATGGACAATTTAGAGTCTTGAATTAACATACCGTGCATGACACAGGTGAGGCCGGATTTGAACCCACAACCTCAGAACTGCGAGGCGGCTGTCCTAACCCGCCAACCGTCTGAGACCATCAACCATAATCGTCACTGCGATATGCTATTTAATTTTTCGTCTTGAAAATTGACAGATTTGACTTTTCAAATCATTCTCAAAATAACTATTTTAGTTGAGCAGTATTTTATTTTTTTTTTGCACATAAAGAAATAATCCCAAAAGTATCCCACAATTTAAGTTTTTTTGTTTGTTTGTTTTAACCCCAGAATGCAATTTGTTCCAGTCTAAATGTTGTCGAGATGTAATTAAAACAAAACTTTTAATGACTATATTGACACAACAATATAGCGAAACGGGTACTTATTTGTACATGCATGCACATAAAAGACCAGACTAAAACAGTACATACCGTTTTTTTTTTCTACTGTTCCAGTACTGTACTGTACATAAGTGTGTGGTTCCATCTAGGGATCAACCGGAACAGCAGTTTTTCTTACAGCACTGTACAAATTAAATTGAGTTGACTTGAGCAACATCTTTGATTTTTTTCACTCTGAGGAAGACAGTTTGTGTGTAAATTGGCATGACATAATTATTTAATATTTTTGTTCTGTGGACCCCAGTGAAACTTTATGTACTTTAAACTTTACGTGTGCCATGGCTCAATAAAGGATGGAAGACACTGCATAAGAGGTATGTGTAGTATAAATAAAATCACAGGCACAGAATTAAATATAGATAAAAAGATATTTATTAGTAAAGAATAACAATCTTGTGGATTGGTTAAAGATGCACAGACATGGGTCGCTTCATTGGGCAACATGACGAACAATAGCGTGGATTATATGTGTGAACATCATCAGAATTCACTGCTCAGGTCAGCAGGTTTTTGATGAGAAGGGAGGTTTGGGTTTAGACTTTGTTGCAATTCAAATTCAGAAATTTGATGCAAAACACAATTGTTTTAAGGCCAACAAAGGCGCCCCCTGCTATGAAGTAAATGCTTACGATTGTGTATAAAATTTGTATACATCTATATAATCTGTTATGTTCCTATGAAGGACACAAGCCAGTGCAAATTGTTGTCTGGTCCCAAGGGTTACCTCAGAGGAGATGTCTCGTGTAAAACTAACCTAACAAATTTGAGTGTTACTCAAAGAACTCCAATCCAGATCGGTCGGGGACCAGGTTAACGTTTGCCACCAGCACTGTTAACCTACAGACCTTCATTGAAAAATCAGATACTGCGGATGAAAGGTTAAGGAGAGGTGGAGAGCGTGTTCTTCAGCAGAAAGAGTTAAGAAAAACACAAAGTCTAGAACTGAATGTGGGCACTTTGAATGTTGAGAGGAAAAGCTTGAAAGTCTGATTGCATGATGATGAAGACAAAGATTGACATACATGATTCCGTTTCAGAAAAGGTGGAAAGAGTAAGGCGAGAAGCTTAGGGCCAGAGTTACATTTATTTTACTATTAGAGTATATAGATGGGAAGAGGAATGGAATATAAGTTATTTAAAAAGAAGAGCTAGCTAAAAATCTATTCGAAATGAAAATGAGTGTCACATCAAGTGATGAGGCTGAAACTTGAAACTGAGGGTGTTATGTACTGTACAATGTAAATAATGGATATGTGTTACAGGATGTAACCAGGAGGTGAAAGAGAAAATAAGGAAGTGACAAAGTAGTTGTGAGCATCCAAGACAGAGAGTCAAAAGTGGTGCAGATTGTAATAGACACATTAGTGAAATAAACAAGGTTGATGAAGAACTGACGAGTAAGTTCACCAATCAGGAAAGGAACTTCGAGGGACAGATAGTGGTAGTGGCAAAAAGGATGGAAGTGGCTGTAGTGAAAACTTTCTTCCAGAAGATTCAGGAACATAGGGTCACCTAAAAGATCAGAGGTAGAACAATGCAGGTGGAATAACTTTTGTTCAATGATGTCATCTGAAAGAGGTTACTGAGTGTAAGGTAGTGTGGTAGGGGAGAATATGGTTGGACAGCATAGGATGGTGGTATGTAGGATGACTCTGGTGGTGGGTAGGAAAATTAAGAAGATAAAGGCAAAGCAGAGAAACAAGTGCTGTAAGATGAAAAATAAAGAGTCTGGTGTGGCTTTTCAAAAAGAGGTGACCCAGGTTCTCGGTGGAGAGGAGGAGCTTTCAGAAGATTGGGCCATTACAGCCAAATTGTTCAGAGGGACAGGCAGGAGAATAGTTGCTGTATCTTCTAGTAGGAAAAGGAAAAAGGAGACTTAATGGTGGAACCTCAAAGTACAGGAAATTATACAAGGAAAGAGGCTAGCTAAGAAGAAGTGTCACACGGAGGACTGAGGATAGGAGACAAGAATACATGGATATGTGACAGAGAGCGAAGGCAGAGATGGAAAAGGCCAAAAAAAGAGGCCTGGGATGACATGCGGTATGTGTCAGGTTAGACACAAAAGAATGGGGGAAAGTTCTATACAGATTGTCCAGACAAGAGGGATAGAGAGTTGTGGATCCGCACCAGTTTAGGATGATCAAGGATAAAGATGGAAATGTATTGACTAGTCCCAGCAGTGTGCTGGATAGACGGAATGAATATATTGAGGAGTTTATGAATGAAGGAAATGAGAGAGAATGAAGAGTAGAAGAGGAAAGTGTGGTGGACTAGGACGTTGCAATGATTCGTAAGTTTGAAAGGCCCTGAAGAGGATGTAAAATTGAAAAGCAGTTGGTCCCGATGAGAGGAGCATCTAGGAGATGTGGATGTGCAGTTTTTGAACGTTTTTTTCAACAGAATTTTAGTGGGTGAAAAAAATCCCTCGGGAATGGAGGAAACGTATGGGAGGGTCCATTTTTAAGAACAAGAGTGATGTGCAGAGCAGTGGAAACTACAGAGGAGTAAAGTTGATTAATCACACAATAAAGTTATTGGAATGAGTAGTGTAGTCAACACTCAGGACAGACATGAGCACTTGCAATAAATAGTATGGTTTAATGCCTAGGAAAAGTACCACAGATGAAATACTTTCCTGAGGGTGTTAATAGAGAAGTACAGCAAAAGTTACAAGGAGCTACATTACTTCTTTGTAGATATAGAGAAAGCCTATTACAGAGTACCTACAGAAGAACAGAGGTACTGCATGCTGAGGTCCAGAGTGGCAGATAAATATGTAGACATGTATGGGGACAGCAGAACAGTGGTGAGGTGTGCTATCGATGTGACAGAAGAGTTTGAGTTTCAAGGTGGAAGTGGGACTGCATCAGGGATCAGCCCTGAGCCCCTTCCTCTTAGCAGTGATAATGGATAGGACGAGAGATGAGGTTAGACTGGAATCCCCGTGGACCATGATTTCTGCAGGTGACAGTGTGATCTGCAGTAAAAGCATGGAGGAGCAGGTAGAAAGATGGAAGCGTGTATTTGAAAGCAGAGCAATAAACCAATTAGCCGAAGTAAAACAATGGATGTGCACAAATGAGAGGAATGGAGGGGAAGAGTGATGCAACATGGAGAATAGATAGCGATAGTGGAGGAGTTTAAATACTCGTGTTAATAGTCCAGAGCAATGGTGAATGTGGTAAGGAAGTGAAGAAATGAGTCCAAGCACGTTGGAATTGGTGGATAAGAGTCTCTGTTGGGATGAAGGGCAAAGTTTATCAGTGGCCAGCCAGGATGTACATACTAGAGAAAGTGGCACAGAAGAGACAAATGG
This sequence comes from Syngnathoides biaculeatus, assembly GCF_019802595.1. Taxonomy (NCBI): domain Eukaryota; kingdom Metazoa; phylum Chordata; class Actinopteri; order Syngnathiformes; family Syngnathidae; genus Syngnathoides; species Syngnathoides biaculeatus. Next base: position 5,626,157 of record NC_084653.1, on the reverse strand, counting down.
AATCAGAGCTGGAGGTGGCAGAAATAAAGATGTTGAGGTTCTCACTTGGAGTGAGGAGGTTGGATAGGATTAGAATTGAGCTCATTAGAGGGATAGCCAAAGTTGGAGGTTTTGGAGACAAGGTTCAAGAGAGCAGACTTAGATGGTTTGGACATGGTCAGAGACGAGAGACTGAGGACATTGGTAGAAGGGTGCTGAGGATGGAGCTGCCAGGGAAAAGAGCGAGAGGAAGACCAAAGAGAAAGGTTGATGGATGTTGTGAGGAAAGACATTAGGGCAGTTGGGGTTAGGATACAAGAGATAGGTGCACATGGAAAAGGCGACCACAAACGGAAAAAGTCGTAAGGAAATTATCATTAGTATAATGGGTTCTATGTTCCTGACATGGCACGAAAAGTGAATAACCCTGAATGGTTTGCAAGTCAATCAAAGGACCATTCTAAATGGTCCATTGTCACAGAACAGAGCCTTGGGTAAGCTATGAGAACTACTAAATTACCAACAGAATTACATTCAGATGGTAAATACATATAAGCCTTTGGACACTGGTAGATTAAAAGCACAAAGTTACTGTGGGAACATATTTTCACACCATTGAGATGTTATACATTCAGGTTTTTCAAAAATTATCTGTGATTTGACATGCAGTGGCCCTGATTCTACAATTCGGTAAACTACATACTGTAAAACACCACACATTTGAGTAGTTGTAAACATTGAACCTAAAAACTAAAGTATCCATAGTGGCTTTCTCGTGTTCACATTACTTCCAGGACTCAGCTTGATATCTGGATCAGGGAATCTCTCGACCTCTGCCTGAATCCCAAAGTTCAAAGTGAAGTTCAGTTCTGCCTGTCTCTGTGAACTAGTTTTTGTCATGTCATGTGAGCCCAGATTGGATGGGTCAAACTCATGCTTGAAAACTTGACACCAACCCCAACATCAATGTAAATAAATATTCAGAAAACCGTAGACAATAGCAACATTCAATGCTCATAGTGCATTTAGTCCATCAAGACCATAGAATCCAAACCTTAAATATGGCCACAACAGATGTGTTGAATAACAATTATTGATCTAATGCATCAAAACTTTATACATACATGGAGGAAATAATATCAGCACTCCAAAATCCCATTCACATATTGTCATTACAATTGGATTTAATAACAGACTTACCCTTATTATAACATTCTTTATGCATGGTTAGATGAACACTGCATATAAATTTTCACATGCATTGGGATTTTCATCCACAAATGGATGAAACCCCAACCATGTCAAATTACTCTTGTCTAGTTGTAAATGTGGTCAACTTATTTGAATTTTGCCACCCCAAAAAGTCCTTCATTCACTTTTGGCCAGAGCAGTGACCTTAAATAAAATGTGAGCAATGTGGCATGTATTATGTACACATAACAATCAAACGAATAAATCTGTGAGAGTGGTAAGTTTGGACATAGAGAAAATGCTCAGAATGAAAATATTAAACTAAGGGATGCATGACGACCCTGAAGTGCAAAACACAACAGCCAATAAGTAAACATAATGAAAAATAAGTAAACAAATAGCAAATGCAAAATCACAAATAAGTAATCTCAAAAACTGATAACAGCAGATCACAAAACACAACTGCAATACACAAAAGCAATTAACTAATTACAACACAGCAAATAATATAATATTTTATTTTCCCAAAAAATTCCCAAAACTATTTTTCCTGTTCAAGCGTAAAAGTTATGCTACTAATGCAAAGTTTTAGTAGTTTTTTTCTGTAGAAATTGTTAGTGAGCTTCAAAGAGCATTCGACCATCGCCATCCGGAATTCATTCTCATTCAAATGTTTTGTTGATGCTCAAAATTCCATCAGTTAACATTGATTTTTCAAGATCTAAGTCGTTCTGTATGTTACATGATAACTCATCACAACAACAAATGACCAAAAACAACAGCAAAAGACTTGTCACAAACAAAAATAACAAAACACAACTGAAAGTGAAATATCCCAGCAATTGAAAAAACTAAACATAATGATATTAAAAGCCACCGGAAAGTAGACAGCATTGGTGAGGATGAGATGACTCATCGCAGATTGGATGAACGGGACGACTTCATTGGAAAAAAATTGTCTTTGCAGCCCAACCTCTTTAAAGGCATTGTCACATGGGCAGATACTTATTTGAATGTCCTGAGAAAATCCTTCCATTCCACTCATGTATCTATGTGTAACAGGAGCTGGTCAACCATGCAGAAAGTTTTGCTGTTGTTATGTAACCCAGAACACAATACAGAGTCACAATATAAGATAGGTTACATACTGTTTTTCCCGAGTAAAAATACATTTTCATTATAGCAAATACGGCAGCATGGTTGATCACTGGTTAGAGTGTCTGCCTCATTGTTCTGAGGACTGGGTTTCAAATCCCGGCCCTGTCCGTGCGGAGTTTACGTTACCCCCGTGCCTGCATGGGTTTTCTCCGGGCAATCCAGTTTCCTCCCACATCCCAAAAACATGCATTAATTGAAGATGCAAAATTGCACGTAGGTGTGAATATGAGTGTGTATGGTTGTTTCTATGTGCCTGTGATTGGCCGGTAACCGTTTCAGGGTGTACCCTGCCTCATGCCCGAAGATAGGTGGGATAGGCTCCAGCACTCCCGCTACCATTGTGAGGAAAAGCGTCTCAAATCATGGATGGATGGATGCATGCAGCTAATACAGTACATTTGAATCACCCGTAATGCTTATTTCTAAAACTACCACAGGTGTGGAATAAATTCATGGTCAATGTGTCCAATCAAGTTCTCCCTCTCTTCCTTTCAGTGATGAGTCTTATGTCCCTGCCAAGTGTCTACCTCTTCTGGTAGTTACATTTCATTTAAATTTTTCATTTGCTGCAGTGTTTAGGCATTGGTTGTTACAGTGAGTTATCTGGTGTTGTGTTTTTTGACTTGCCATTGTGGATTAGAGTTAGGGTTAAGTAATGTTGCACCTGAATGACTTCAATGAACAAATGTTCACCAAGTTGTTCATATTTTGGGCAAACATCCACTGAACTTTCCATCTGAGAAACATTATTGAGAATGCATTCTTTGTAGCGTCAGTAAAGGGTTTGGTTCAATTTAATTCAAGAGTGTCAGATTTTCACAGGGACTTACAGGAGAGAATTCGACTGGACAAACTGCATACAATCCTTCATATGCCGCTGCAAAAACGATGTATTATCCAACTCATTTAGTGTGGCTGCAACTGAATTACGTACTAATGTGCCATCCCCGGCTCGACGACATGGACCAATACAGCAAAAATAAATAAATAAAGTAAAATAAAAAACAAAACATCAGCATACATTATATATATAATTCCATTAGATATTTTTCATTGTGATTACTTGTTTGGTGGTGGGGTTTTTATTTTTTTTTTTTTTTACCAGCCGATGTGTTTAGTAATTTGCTTTTGTGTTTTCCACTTTCAGAGTAGCTCAACGCATCATATATCTTTTTAAAGGTTACCACCCAAAGCTAATGTTGTCATTGCTAAAGCTAAAAAAAAATGAACACAATTAGCACTGTAATTTATTTATGAAGACTTGGCTGTCATTGACAGATCAGGTTCCACTCTGGGGAATCACTGTTTCTTCGCTAGCTTTCACTTGCCTGAAGATCGTTCAAAATACGAAAGAAGACCATGGGTAGCAATTACATGATGGAAGTAAAGGGTGATGTAAAATAATAGAAATTTGGCATAACGTTTTCACAAGTGACAACACTCTCACTTTGTTTGACCTGCGAGTCAGCAGACCACTATGGCTATCAGGGCAGAGATCCAACTACTGTCCAAGTGACCTTGAGCAACAGTACATTGTCTTTAGTTTAATTGTATGCAGGTGGATTTGAGGAGGCACAATCAACATCAGCGCACCATTTTCGCCTTGAGGGACAAAATTCTCCTCACAAAGAGACCCTTTGCGCAGTCTGAAGACTTGAGAGAGACTTCAATACTGATCACATTTCCACTCAAATGTTCCTGAGCAACAGCCTATTACCTTCACATGAAACAGCTAGTTAGGTTAGGACAAGAGAAAAAAAATATATATTACCTTTTGTTTTTGAACAAGAGTGCTCATTTCAGGTGTGGAATATCCCACTAAAGACAGAAGACTGATTCAAACATTATTCTGAGTGTTCCTGAGCAACAGCTAGGTGTCTTTATGTGAAAACCAGAGATGAAGATTGCCTCTTCCCAGTTGTCCACTCACTCAGATAAGGACAATTGCACTGGGCAGGGGTTTACCCAAGGTGTTCATTAAAGTTCCAGCTGACTGAACCTAGGCACAAACAAATTGCCCAAAGGTGAAATCACTTCAAGGACACAAGCTCTCCTCCTCCTCCCTGTCGTCCTCAAGTGTGGATGATTTCTCTGTCTAGAAAACGTCTCCATTCTTGTCCAGGTAATATCCGAGTGTCCCTGACCAACGTGCTGTCCTCAGGTAAACAACTGTAGTCGGGTTTAAAGACCTGGGTTGGAGATCATCTCCTTTTGTCCGAGAATGGCAACACTTACCAGATGGGCACAATTTCTCTAGCTAAAAAAATACTGGTGCAACGTTCGTGCTGATCTTTTTTTTTCCAGAGTGTTGGTAAGCAACAAAGCATCTTGAATTTAATTCATTCAGTAGGGTCAAGGACCAAACACAACTTCGATCCAAAAGCATTCACAGTGTCTTTGAAACAAACATCTTAAAAAAACACATTGAGGCATTCTTTGGGCTCCTGGCAGATCTTCAATGTTAAAACAATGCAACAACCAAACAGAAGAAAAGTTAAGTGACAATATTATCAAGTACTGAGATGTTTGAAAGGCCGGTAATAGTTGACACTTCCATGATTTAGGTACCCCATATATTAATAAATAAATTTCAAGTTAAATCCAATCTTTTATCAGATTGCTACCAAGTGTTCCAACACTCATCTTCATCACAGTGAGTTTCCCATACTGTTGCTAACCAGTCCCTTGATGTTTGTGATGGGACGCACATCATGAAGTTGTCTCCTTCGATCAATAAACGTGCCCAATCGCGTTGTGTCCAGAGGTATCTTGGAGTACTCCCCACCGTGAACGCCTCCACGGGCCACCCATGGGTGTTGCAAACAGGAGTTTGCGGTCGGCCTCTTCCTCAAATCCTGTTGGAGCGCAGAGGACACGAAATTCCTTGCTGCTTGACTCACATCCCTGAAGTAATCGTTCGGGAAGCAAAAGTCAAGACGGCAGATGTTGACACAAGTTTCTTCGGGAGATTCGTCGAGAAACGGTGACACACCACTTAGCATGACGTAAGCCATGACGCCGACACTCCACACGTCAGTGGCAACAGATACCGGGGTGCCGCAGATGAGCTCGGGTGCAGCGAACTCCGGGTTTCCCAGCAACAAATGGATGTAGTGACGTTGTGCTGACAGCTGGACAGCATCTCCAAGGTCAATGAGCTTGATGCATGGTGTAGGAGAGTGAAGATCCACCATTATGTTCTCAGGCTTGGAGAGGGGAAAAAAGGCATATACTCGAGAAACGTACAAGACAACATGATCTACCTGAAACATGTTGGGCCAAACAAAGCGGTTTCTCACCTTCAGGTCCAGGTGCGCAACTCGGCAGGTGTGAAGGTGCTGCAGAGCTTCCAGTATTTCTCGGATAAAGAAGGCTACCTTTTCCTCCATCAACTCATCGTGGGCGACTAGGTACTCAAGAAGACGACCGTCCTCCAACCTGACAACCGCATTCAAATATTTCAATGGAAGTTAAGCTAATGATTTAGCTTAACTATCCATCCGTTTTTTTTTAAATTGCATTTTCTTCTAAAGCAGGGGTGTCAGACTCAGTTTTATTGTGTGCCACATTGTTGTTACTTTTTCTCTGCGGGCCATTATGATCACATGCAGTAAATATTGCATCACCACCTTATTTTATTACACACAAAACAAGTGACTAATTTTAAACTCAAAAAGGGCAATACTTTGTAAATGTTGTTCAAGTTACCAACTGTAAACAATCAGTAACAAAAACATGATGGCAAATATTTAATCCATATGACAGTTTCTTTTTTTTTTTTCTTCCAGGGTTTAGCAAGCATCATGGTGGTTCAAGCCCATAATTTGCTTTCGGAGGCCACAAGAAATAATGTGGTGGGCCCCCGGGCTGTAGTTTAACACCAGATCTCTAAAGGTGATGTTGATCCTATCCCAGATTACTCTGGGTGAGAGGTGGTGTGATATAATGATAACGACTGTATATCTCACGGTTCGGTTTAATCACATTATTAATCTGAATCTATTAGCTAGAATTCTGACCCTCAAAGACCTGTTAGTCCGCGTTTAAAAGTCCACCTCCACTCCATGACGACTTCAGTGGACTAAAATCATCATCTGTATAATATTAGTACCCAAATTGTAGCCGTATTCGTTAGCGTTGAAGCTGTGCGGCCTAGCCTCGCTCGGGAACATCAAGCAACATATGTATTCAAATATCTGCTCAGGAGGTAAACATTCGAGAGTGAGTACTTCCACGACCTGCAACACCTACATTTCGTTTACAGCAAGGACCGTGGGTACTTAGTACTTACTTACTTACTTACTCATACCAATTTAAACTTGCTTATAGGCCCAGACCACCTTAGCTTAGCTGGCTAACAACAAGTAGCGTTTGCGATCAAACCGTGCGGTTGAAGAAGCATTGAACATGTGTAAATTCATAATGTGTACGACCTAAAAAATGGGTACAACGAGGGATGTGAGGACTTATAGGAAATTTAACAAGTCTTATGTTAGTCCGCAAATGCGAGCCGTATCGTTCGCGTAGAAGCTGCCCGGCCCAAATTTAGTCTAGCGCCCTCACAATCTTACCTAATCCCTTACATCCACATTTCCTCTGAATTGTCATATCCATTATATTTTCACACAGGTAGTATGTGATTTATGTACCTTATGTCCTCAATGTGTTTATTTGATTGCTTTTATCTGACTTTAACTTTAACATAGACCAGGTAGTGTGTGAATTGTGTATCTAAAGTGCTGACTTTGTTTATTTCATTGCTTGTTTTTATCTATCTACAGCCCAAAAGGGTGCACAACGACTTCCATAGCTGATAGGTCGTAACTACGCCCGCCCCCGGTACTGTTAATTTCCAAGGCGTAGGTAGAAATTCAGGTATTGTAGGTCGAAGACAAAAAAATCCACCTCCATTCCATGTATTATCCTGAATCAGATGCACCATTGTGAGGTTGTTAGCTGCATAAAGACACCTGTCCACCACATTCAATCAGTAAGACTCAAATTTGTAACACGGCCAAGACCAAAAAGCTGTCGAAAGACACCAGAGACAAAATTGTACAACTCCACATGGCTGGAAAGGGCGACTGAGAAATTGCCGGGCAGCTTGGTGAAAAAAGGTCCACTGTTGGAGCAATCATTAGAAAATGGAAGAAGCTAAACATGATGGTCAATCTCAATCGGATGGGAGCCCCATCCAAGATATCACCTTGTGGGGTCTCAATGAGGAATCAGCCCAGGACTACACGGCATGACTTGGTCAATGACCTGAAAAGAGCTGGGACCACCATTTTCAAGGTCACTGTTGGTAATACATTAAGATGTCATGGCTTGAAATCATGCATGGCACGGAAGGTTCCCCTGCTTAAACCAGCACATGTCAAGGCCCGTCTTAAGTTTGCCATTGACCATTTGGATGATACAGAGGAGTCATGGGAGAAAGTTTTGTGGTCAGATGAGACCAAAATGGAACATGGGACAGGACGACTGCACTGTATTAAGGAGAGGATGACTGCGGCCATGTACTGTGAGATTTTGGCTCTTTCCCTCAGTCAGAGCATTGAAGATGGGTCATGGGTGGGTCTTTCAACATAATGACCCGAAGCACACAGCCAGGAAAACCAAGGAGTGGCTCCATAAGAACCATATCAAGGTTCTGGCGTGGCCTAGCCAGTCTCCATACCCAAACCCAATAGAAAATCTTTGGAGGGAGCTCAGCGACATCCCAGAAACCTGTCTGATGCAGAGAAGATCTGTGTGGAGGAGTGGGCCAAAATCCCTCCTGCAGTGACTGCAAACATGGTGAAGAACTACAGGAAACGTTTGAGCTCTTTAATTGAAAACAAAGGCTACTGTACCAAATATCAAATTTGGTTTTCTCAGGTGTTCGAATACTTATTTGCACCTGTATGACACAAACAAATCGTTAAAAAAATCATGCATTGTGACTTCTGGATTTTCTTTTTAGATTATCTCTCTTACAGTGGACATGCACCTCCTATGGAAATTTCAGACCCCTCCATGATTTCTAGGTGGGAGAACTTGCAATATAGCAGGGTCTTCAAAAATGTATTTTCTTCACTGTGTTGCGATTGGAAAGCTTGTGGTATGGCAGGAAGAGTCATGTTTAAAGTGGGGTGGAGAGGCTAATGCAGCAAAACTGCTCCTTTTCTTGCTGACCAAGTCCTTTTCGACAGGCTTTGGTAGTTTCAATGGTTTTTGCTACATTCTGTGAAAAACATAAATCATTGTGCAATTGTATCACAAACGATTCAATGTTTACATCCATATAAATCCAAAATAATATTATTGCTGGAGCAATAATGATGCTATGCTCATAATGAAAAAAATGTACACCCATCCATCTGTGCATCCATTTTCCTTATCTGAGGTCAGGTTGCAGGGGCACCAGCTTTAGTATGGAAGCCCATACTTCCCTCCCCCCAGCTATTTTGTCCAGATCTTCTGAGGGTAATTCCGAGGCCACCAAGTTGCCTGAGCCACAGCATCTGGGTCTTCTTGATGCAGAGGAGCAGCAACTCGACCCCCTTGTTGCAGACAGTGATGATGCCCAGCCATCTTATCAGTTTGAGTTGGCCGAGTTACAGAACTGTGATGTTCTGAAAGACGGAATTTAAGGCCACCAGTCTCATTGACTTCTATGCCGCCCTTGTAAATGACACGTACCCTAACATCAGAAAACACGCAATGAAGATGTCAACACTTTTTGGCAGCACATATATCTGCAAGCAAACCTTTTCACGCATGAAACTGCTGAAAAGCCAAATGAGATGAAGATTGACAAATGAACATCTGTATCACTGTTTGAGACTGGCAGTGACTAAAATGGAACCTGACATTCAACTTCTTACCAGCCAGACACAGGCCCACAGTTCACATTGATGAACATACAAAGGTAAGCTCACTTTTCTGAGCATATAGAAATGTAATCGAAATAAGATCTGCTGGGACAAAAATCATCACCACAACCATACTGGGAGTGGTACTGGTTGTGCTGTGTAGATGCTGTATCACTGGGTTCCGTTTTTCACTGTACTTGCTTTGTGGTTTTCACAGGGACGTTGATGAGAAAGCGCTACAAACAGTGATGTCTGTAAGCCTACTGGAACCTACAAGAGAATTATAAGGAAGGAACACCGTAACGTTGAGAGACTGCTCATGAGTTATTTGAATCAAAGATTCCGCTCTAACAAACAAGCTAAAATTGAATTTGTTAAGATTGTGTACCACACAACAGAACGTTTATGTTCCTTTTTTTTCGTAAAAACCCAGAGGTTTTTTGATTATTATTTATTTCATAAATAGTGTAATTTATTTTGTGGCTTTTTTTCCTGTGAAGAACCCAGGGAGGGTTATTTTGTTATTATTTATTTAATTAATAGTGTAAATATTTATTTCCTGACTTTTGTTCTGTGAAGAATCCAGAAAAGGTTATTTGATTTTGTGTGGGTTTCTGGAATATAATACATTTTTACGTTTTGGTACTCCTGCAGTCACATTTTTTTCTGTTACAAACTGATGCTGGGCTCCATCAGACAAGCAAAACGTTATGTGGCCCTCACAGGAAAAAGTTTGGGGACCACTGTAGAACCATCTAAAGGATGATCAGAAGAAATAGACAGCAGTCAACTTAAATATTTGTCACAGCAAAGGTCTGAATACTCATGGCTGTGATATATCATTTTTTCGTTTTTGAGAAATCTGTAAAATTTTTGACAATTCTGTTTTTCCCGTTAATTTGGCATGGTGTATGTATATTAATGAGGAAGAAAATGAACTTGATTGATTTTAGCAAATGGCTCCAATATAACCAATTGTGAAAAACGAAAAGTGAACTGAATACTTTCCATACCTACTGAATGATAGTCTTCTGTCCACCACAGTTTCAGAGCACAAACAATACATGGGAGGAGAGGACACTTGGGACCAGATGATCAGGACAAACTCAGTCCACCGGAAAACCAAGAGAAGGCCCATCAGTGTTTCCCAGCATTTAGTTGACATTGTTGTGACAAACTCTTGTCATCCACATGACCCGCTGTGCCAGCCTACAGGAGAGGCCTATGACCCATCAGCAGTTCCAGGAGGAGCTTGTTACATACCTCTGTGGGGTTTACTTGAAAAGTGGCCTTCAGAAGAGCCCAGCTGAGGTACCTGCCCCCACAAGGAGTGGACAGACCAAAAGCCCAGAGAGCCACCATGGGCCGATAGCGCTTCAAAATTTGCACCAAGTGCACTCCATGGATATGTCAGACCTGTAATGTAAGCCTGTATTTACAGACAGACAGGAACTGTTATTGGCAGTACCACCAAGAGCTTTGAAGAGCGAGAGAGGAAGAATTGCCTTGTGTGATAAAGAAACGCCTGGACATAGTTCACATGTTTTGCACTGACTTTGCACTTTTAGAGTCAAAGCATCAGAAATTTTACTGTAAATAGTTTTCAAGTTCCAAGAAACTTTATTGTCAGATGTGTTATACATACGTGACATTCAACATACTGTACCTGAAACAGCATTCCTCTCAGACCAGTGGTGCTATAATAGACTAAAGAGTTAAAAAGAAATTAACAAAACTTTTTAATATTTCTTGAACTGTGCGCCGTTGTTAATTGTATTTGAGCTTGATTTCTGGTCGAGAGAGGTGAGTGGCAGGGAGGGTTAATAATAATGAGGTTTAAGTAGAGGAAGCTCAACTCCCAGCTTCCTGACTGCCAGTTTGAAGAAACTGTCTTTGAGCCTGCTGTTTTTGTCCCGAATACTCTGCAGTTTCCTCCATGATGGCAGCAATTTCAAGAGGCAGTGGGCTGGGTGAGTGGGGTCACCTGCTATCCTGGTGGCCTTGCAGATGAAGCGGGTTTTATAATTATCCGGAATGGAGAGATACTGATGATCTTCTCAGCTGCTCTCAAAGTGTGTTGTAGGATCTTGCGGCAGGAGGTAGTACAGGCGCCGTACCACAAAGTAATGCTGCTGCACAGGATGCTCTCGACTGTCCCTCTGTAGAAGGAGCTCATGATAGGCCGTTGCTGTGCCTTTTTAGTCAGTGCTGTGGTGTTAATGGTCCAGGAAAGGTCTTTGGAGATGTGTACACCCAGGAATTTGACTCACTTTATTGCAACACCTTTAAAGGTTAGCTTGAGATGCTGGGTGTGCCCTCTCCAGAAGTCCACTATTATCTCCTCAATCTTCTGGAGATTTTGATTCTGGATTCTGGAGACTTCGGATTAGGTGCGCAAATGGGCGTGAGTGTGCGACGGAGACAGACAGACACACTCAGTACTTTTTCAAAAAAAAAACAACAAAAACACCATTGTGTATGAAGATAGAGGAGCCACTGCTTGTGCGCCGCCATCTTGGAAACATCAACTTTATAAGCATAAAGAATTTAATTGCATTATTTTTCCCACTAAAATTCTTTCAATAAAATTTCACTTTTGTGTTTCTCTTCACTTTAAATCGCACACTTGTGACATATAGTAAATTGTGAATGTTTTAAAAAATTAGATTTTGATGGGGAAAAGGCGCAAAAGCTACCATTCAAAGGACATTTTCTGACCCATTAATGTTCAGAATAACCAAAAAAGTCCAGGCGGACATTTTGAGGTTTAGGTCTTAAAGTGGTCACTCACAGTTCCAGGATCAGCATCAGTGATGTGGGAGATTCATAGGTGTCCAACAGTGACACCAGCTGGTGGTTGTGCACATGTTGAAGAATGTCAGCCTCATGAGCCACCCGCTCCTTCTTTTGCATTTTTTTGTTCACAAACTTCACCGCCACCTGACCAGTGAGAACAGCATGACATTAATCCAAATCTTTCAATAATGTTAGTGTTATTGTTTAAAAAAAAGGGGGTGCCAATGAACAATGTACACGAAAACCAGCACACATTCCATTCCAATAACTTTCTCCCTCTTTACAGAAAGATGAGCTGGTCACAGCAATCAGAGGAAGTTGCAACCAAATTGTCAAACAAGACTGTTCGCACTACTAGCTGTTATAAAAGCCACAGGTAGTGCAATTAAGTCCTAGCGATGTAATGTAGTCTTTTTTTGTTTTTCATGATTCTATAATATATTCCCCGCAGTTGAGCGATTCCATTTTTCTCTCCATTGTACTTAAAAACATGTCATTGACGACAACAATTTGTTTCTTTAATTTTGTGGAACAGCTGTGATTTGTCATTTTTATCAAAAAGCATCATCCTGCATCCTATTATTTGCCAGGGATAAACCCAAAAAAACTAAATTATAAAAACAAAAATGCAACTAAAATTACAGTACTGTAATTTCAAGGTCCAAGATAGGGCAGAAAATATTTTTTAAAATGCTGCAAAAACCTTGTTAACATTTTTGAGATTCAATTAAATTTGTCACCAAACTCCTGAATTCCACTTGTCCATTTGCAGTGGCATGGCGCATGAAATACACAAATCCCTGGAACCCACACACTTATAACTTACCTGAACTGTATTATCTGTAGGTAACCCAAGTGAAGCCAAGCTGTATATGAGATGGTTGAGTGGTCATTCTGGGAAAACTTTTATCTTATGTCAATCTGTGGTAAACCTGCAGGTCTGTTTACCTTTTGGCTATGACAATGTTGTGCTATGCCCGCAGCATCAAAGTGTTTCTTTGTGAACCCTCGCTGCTACGTTATTGGCGGCGAAACTTGGTGTGGGGATGGTTATCATGTTGATTATTCTGGGTGTTTCATAACAGTGGTGCGAAAGGGCAAAACGGCTCCCTCACAGACATCAATCCATTTTCTTAGCCGCTTATTCTCACGAGGGTCACGGGAGTGGTGGAGCCTATCCCAGCTGTCAATGGACAGGAGACAGGGTACACCCTGAACAGGTTGCCAGCCAATACCAGGGCACATAGACACAAACAGCCACACTCACAATCACACCTGCCCAATTAATGTTGCATGTTTTTGGGATGTGGGAGGAATCCGGAGTGCCCGGAGAAAACCCATGCAGGCACGGGGATAATACGCAAACTCCACACAGGTAGGGCTTGGATTGAACCCGGGCCCTCAGAACTGTGAGGCCAGAGCTTTCCAGCTGCACCACCGTGGCCCCCCCTCACAGACATGTCATGTCATTATCCAAGGTGCTTATCCTCACAAGCCTATCCCACCTAGCTTCGGGCAAAAGGGAGACTATACCCTGAACTGGTCGCCAGTCAGTCGCAGGGCAGATTTCGACACCATCACTGAGCGGGAATTGATGCCACGCTGGCTGCACCAAAGGCAGGCGTGTGTACCACTACACATCAGTGACTCGCCCCTCACAGACATATTTTCAGCGATTGTTAGTTAATTAACTCGATTAATTAAATGAAACATTGAATAACATATTTTAAAAATGCAATACGTAATAAATGAACAGCGTTCACACTCATAAGACACAACATTTGGCTTTTCTAATATTTTGGCTACCTTAAGTTCCATGAGTAAGGCAGAATATTACAAACGGTTCTTGGCATAGTGCCAAGTTGATTTATACCAACTATAATATATATGTATATTATTGTTAAATGGATACCTCCATCCATCTATTTTCCAAGCCACTTATTCTCACAAGGGTCGTGGGAGTGTCGGACCATATTCCAGCTAACTTTGAGTGTTAATTAAAACTCAGTATTGTTACATATCTTTGCAAAAAAAAAAAAAAAAGAATAGAATTTAAAAAGAATGTATTGGATAGTGTGCTGTGTGACCTGCATAAGACATGAAATCTCACCTCTTTCTTTGTGGACTTGTTGAGACATTTCCGCACCACTGAGAAACGTCCCCTGAGTGAAAACAGCAAAAGGTATATATTTCACGTAATCTATTACTTCTACATAATCTACTTTTCAACACAAGGTAACAATGTTTATTGTGTTCATATTTACCTTCCAATTTCATAAATCTCAGAGAATGTCGACTCAAAGTTTTCTTTCCACTGGATTCCTGTTCCGTCATAAGCAGAGTCTAAACAAGGAAGTGTATGGATTAAAGGAAAGATCTTCTTAAAACCATAATATATTTAACATTTATAGTCAATGAACAGTCAAACCTCCAGGAAGCAGGATTCAAACTTCCATTCAACTTGACTTAACATTCATCATGTGTATCTCTCTGCCATACCAAATGCTCTTGCTTTTCCTTGATACAGTATGTAGGGTATTTTGAATCTAGTACAAAGCATTATTTTTTTCGGGGTCATGGTTGAGTTGAAAAGCCTATCTCAGCTGAATGTCTGAAAGGCAACGTACTGATCAGTGGTCAATCATAAGGTATTAGTGAAAGAATGTGTTCGTAAAATTCTCCAAAAAGTATTTCTGGAATTATTTCCTCAGTGTCTGCTGTGTGCTTTTCTGGTATAAGGTAATTCACCATTTATAATGTGCATCTGTTCCTGGCCCCCCCTAAAAAATCTAGTCAATGGTACATTTTATACATAGATAAAAGGGAAAGTGAAAAAATCCCTCCTCATTTTATAAATGTGTCCCGCCATCTCGAGGTTATGAGAAAACTGGAGACTTTCATTCCAATAATCCACCGCCACTGAATTTACAGCCATGCTACACTGAGAACGCCCGATCTCAACCAATCTCGGAAGCTAAACGGGGTTGGCCCTAGTTAGTACTTTGATGGGAGACCGCCTGGGAATACAAGTTGTTGTACAGTGAAGAAAATGAGTATTTAAACACCCTGCTATATTGCAAGTTCTCCCACTGAGAAATCATGGAGGCGTCTGAAATTTTCATTGTAGGTGCATGTCCACTGTGAGAGAGATAATCTAAAAAGAAAAATCCAGAAATCACAATGCATGATTTTTTTTAATGATTTATTTGTGTGATACAGCTGCAAATAAGTATTTGAATACTTGTCTATTAGCTGGAATTCTGACCCTCAAAAACCTGTTAGTCTGCCATTAATAATCCAGCTCCACTCCCTGACGTGCTACCTCCAGTTCTGCTTCCTGTTGTTTCTTCAGTGCCACCGTCTCTAATCTGTACACCATGGCCGGCCTCACCACTGTTTTATAAACCTTGCCCTTCATCCGAGCAGAGACTCTTCTGTTGCATAGAACACCAGACACCTTCCGCCAACTGTTCCACCCCGCTTGGACAGATTCCTTCAATTCTTTACCACACTCTCCATTGTTCTGTATTAGTGACCCCAAGTATTTGAAGTCATCCACCCTCGCTATCTCTTCTCCCTGGGGCTTCACCCTTCTCCTCCGCCCCTCACATTCATGCACATATATTCTGTTTTACTTTGGCTAATCTTCATTCCTCTCCTTTCCAGTGCGTGCATCCATCTTTCTAATTACTCCATGCTTTCACTCTAGATCACAATATCATCTGCGAACATCATAGTCCAAGGGGATTCCAGTCTAACTTCATCTGTCAGCCCATCCATTACTACCACAAACAGGAAGGAGCTCAGTCGGGATCCCTGATGGAGTTCCACCTCCCCCTTAAATACTTCTGACACGCCTATGGCACATCTCACCGCTGTTCTGCTGCCCTCATACATGTCCTACACTATTCTAACATATTTCTCCGTCACACCAGACCACTGTTCCTCTCCTGGTACTCTGTCATACACTTTCTCTAGGTCTACAAAGACACAATGTAGCTCCTTCTGACCTTCTCTATACTTTTCCACGAGCATCCTCAAAGCAAATAGTGCATTTGTGATACTCTTTTAGGGTATGAAACCGTACTGTTGCTCGCAGTTACTTACTTCTCTACTGAGTCGAGCCTCCACTACTCTTTCCCATAACTTCATTGTGTGGCTCATCATCTTTATTCCTCTATAGTTTTCATAGCTCTGAATATCGCCTTTGTTCTTAAAAATGGGAGCGTGCAGACTTTTCCCCCTTTCTTCTGGCATCTTCTCTCCCGCTAGTATTCTGTTGAATAAGTTGGTCAAAAACTCCACAGCCACCTCTCCAAATTGCTTCCATACCTCCAGTGGTATGTCATCAGGACCAACAGTCTTCCCATAGGAGGGTTATTTCCTTCCTGGTCGTTCACACTTGCCTCTTCGACTCTGCCTTCTCTCACATTTTCTTCATTCATTAACTTCTCAAAGTACTCTTTCCATCTACTTCGCACACTACTGGCACCAGTCAACATATTTCCATCGCTATCCTTAATCACCTTTACTTTCTGCACATCCTTCCCATCCCTATCCCTCTGTCTGGCCAACCTGTAGAGATCCTTTTCTCCTTCTTTCGTATCCAACCTGTTGTACATGTCGTCATATGCCTCTTGTTTAGCCTTCGCCAGCTGTACCTTTACCCTACGTCGCATCTCGATGTACTCCTTTCGCCTCTCCTCAGTCCTCTCAGTGTCCCACTTCTTTGCTAATCTCTTTCCTTGTATGACTCCCTGTAATTTGGGGTTCCACCACCAAGTCTCCTTCTCCCCTTTCCTACCAGAAAACACACCAAGTACTCTCCTGCCTGTCTCTCTTAGTACCTTGGCAGTAGTATTCCAGTCTTCTGGGAGCTCTTCCTGTCCATCTAGAGCCTGTCTCACCTCTTTCTGAAAGGCCACACGACATTCTTCCTTCCTCAACTTCCACCACCAGATTCTCTGCTCGACCTTTGTCTTCTTAATCTTCCGACCCACCATCAGAGTCATCCTACACACCAGCATCCTATGCTGTCGAGCTACACTCTCTCCCACCACAACCTTACAATCAGTAAGCTCCTTCAGATTACATCGTCTGCACAAAATATAATCCACCTGCGTGCTCTTACCTCCGCTCATGTGGGTCACTCTATGTTCCTGTCTTTTCTGGAAATAAGTGTTCACCACTGCCAATTCCATCCTTTTTGGAAAGTCCACCACCATCTGACCTTCAAAGTTCCTTTGCTGAATGCCGTACTTATCCATCACTTCTTCATCGCCCCTGTTTCTTTTACCAATATGTCCATTACAATCTGCACCAATCACAACTCTCTCTCTGGGATGTTCAGGACTACTTCATCTAGTTCCTTCCAAAATTTCTCTTTCAACTCAAAGTCACATCCTACTTGAGGGGCATAGCCACTGATCATATTATACACAATACCCTCAATTTGAAATTTCAGCTTCATCACTCGACCTGATACTCTTTTCACCTCCAAGACATTCTTAGCCAGCTCTTCATTTAAAATAACCCCCACTCCATTTCTTGTCCCATGTACTCCATAGTAAAAGAATTTAAACCCCGCTCCTAAGCTTCTAGCCTTACTCCCTTTCCATTTGCTCTTTTGGATGCACACTACATCAACCTTTCTCCTAATCATCATGTCAACTAACTCCAGAGCTTTTCCCGTCATAGTTCCAACATTCAAAGTCCCTACACACAGTTGTAGGGACTGTGCATGCCTCTTCTTCTTCTGACGACTGTCACTTTCCTCCTCTTTTTTTGTCTTCGACCTACATTACCTGAATTTCTACCTATGCCTTGCAAATTAACAGTGCCGGGGGCGGGCGTAGTTAGCCCGGGTCATGACCTATCAGTTATGGAAGTCATTTGATGAATGCTCATTTATGTTTGGCATAGTTTTACGCCAGGTGTCCTTCCTGCCGCAACCCTCTGCATTTATCCAAGCTTGGGACCAGCCTACAGGACGCACAGGAATTGTGCACGCGTTCGGGATGCAGATAGATAAAAACAAGCAATCAAATAAACAAAGTCAGCACATAAGATACACAATTCACACACTACCTAGTCGATGTTAAAGTTAAAGTCAGATAAAAGCAATCAAATAAACACATTCAGGACATAAGGTACATAAATCACATACTACCTGTGTGAAAATATAATGGATATGACAATTCAAAGGAAGTGTGGATGTAAGGGATTAGGTAAGATTGTGAGGGCGCTAGACTAAATTTGGGCCGGGCAGCTTCTACGCGAACGATACGGCTCGCATTTGCGGACTAACATAAGACTTGTTAAATTTCCTATAAGTCCTCACATCCCTCGTTGTACCCGTTTTTTAGGTCGTACACATTATTTACACATGTTCAATGCTTCTTCAACCGCATGGTTTGATCGCAAACGCTACTTGTTGTTAGCCAGCTGAGCTAAGGTGGTCTGGGCCTATAAGCAAGTTTAAATTGGTATGAGTTAGTAAGTAAGTAAGTACTAAGTACTTACGGTCCTTGTTGTAAACAAAATGTAGGTGTTGCAGGTCGTGGAAGTACTCACTATTGAATGTTCACCTCCTGAGCAGATATTTGAATACATATGTTGCTTGATGTTCCCGACCGAGGCTAGGCCGCACAGCTTCAACGCTAACGAATACGGCTACAATTTAGGTACTAAGATTATACAGATGAATATTTTAGTCCACTGAAGTCGTCATGGAGTGGAGGTGGACTTTTGAACGCGGACTAACAGGTCTTGGAGGGTCAGAATTCTAGCTAATAGACAGGCTTCCAAATCCTTACTTGGAGCTGTATCACACAAATAAATCATTAAAGAAAATCATACATTGTGATTTCTGTATTTTTATTTTTAGATTATCTCTCTCACAGTGGACATGCACCTACGATGAAAATTTCAGACCCTCCGTGAGTTCTAAGTGGGAGAGTTTGCAATGTAGCAGGGTGTTCAAATACTTATTTTCTTCACTGTAAGCTTCTCTCCCCAGTTAAATGCAGAGGGGTTCCGTCAGGAAGGGCATCCGGCATAAGAGTGTGCCAAACAAATATGAGCATTCATCAAAGATGACACGCAGTGGCAACCCTAACAGGACAAGCCGAAAGGCAAAGAAGAAGAAGAATCCAGCGCCACCACTATCATGTGCCTGAATAGTATCTACACCACAAGCACAATGGACTATGAATTATCTGAAAATGATCTGCAACTGCACTCTTGACATGTCTCAGATTATCACATTACTTTAAACTGCATATTCTTGAAGTCTCTGCGCCCTGGTGGTCATGACTATTGTTCTATTGATCATTTAAACTGCTATAATGGCTAGAGGACTGCGTCTTTCTGCACAATTGCCAAAAAAAACCACCAATTGACTAGCAACCTTTTATTGCTCAGTGACCGTTCTCGTGGCGGCACGGTGGATCAGCTGGATAGTGTTAGCCTCACAGTTCTGAGGTCCCGGGTTCAATCTGTGTGGAGTTTGCATGTTCTTCCCGTGACTGCGTGGGTTTTCTAAGCGCACTCCGGTTTCCTCCCACATCCCAAAAACATGCAACATTAATTGGACTCTCTAAATTGCCCCTAGGTGTGATTAAGAGTGCGGCTGTTTGTCTCGATGTGCCCTGCGATTGGCTGGCAATCAGTTCAGGGTGTACCCTGCCTCCTGCCTGTTGACAGCTGGGATAGGCTCCAGCACTCCAACGACCCATGTGAGGATAAGCAGCTAAGAAAATGGTTGGATGCATGACTGTTCTCGCATTTTCTTTATGTCTCCAAAGTAAAGTAACTACCAGAGATAAAACTCCTTGTGTGTCTTTGACATACTTGGCAAAATAAAGATGATTCTGATTCTAGTACATCACCACCGCCTAGAGCTTATGAAAAAGGTGCACCATTCACTTTCATTCCAACAGAGGTCATAAATTTACATACCCTGGCAGATGATGACCGAACAACAACCATTAATTTCATTGGTGTTATGTTTTGTTGACGAATAAGGCATATCTGAAATGTTTTTAACAGTTGAATTTGAATCCCACTAAAATAAAACTAAAGATGTGTTAAGTTCTTCATTGCCCCGATTGGGCAATTACCTCTGAGCTGGACTCTGTTTAGCAATAACTGGTAAATTGTTAGAGTTATCGTTAATATATTTATTATGGACTTGCAACGAAGCCAAAGTATCATCCTTGCTTCAAAGAGTCTTGTTCACAGGACGAGCTCCTACACATGCAGATGCAACAGTATCTTCCTAGAAGTGGCCAAGGACAACTCCATCATAACCAAAGAATGTGCCACATCATCACCAAAACTGTACCTTTGTTCATTTCATCTGCTCACCCCTCCTTTTGACCTTGTGTTTTCTAATTTAAAAAAAAAAAAAAAAAAAAAAAAAAAAAAAAAAAGAGTATGTGAGAAGCTGGTTCAGAACGTGTTTGGAGACTGTAACTGGCCTGTCTCTCACGTCCTCGTGATCAGAAGAAAGATGACTTCTTGTCCGTTATTTGTGCAACTATTCCAGCAAGTTAGGTTATAAACCTAACACAAATACAACCAGGAGGAGGAATCCAAGTAATTCAAATAAGTGTTACAGTAAACTGTAAATAATTATTTTGTTGTTGTTGGTGGTGGTAGTGTAATTTAACTTTGTTCAGGGAAGTTTGACCTAAAAACAGAATAATACAAGTAGACTTGCTAATCCTTGCTAATTTTTACTTCCGATACATATGATATTGATGCAAGATTAATCACATGACAAATATCCCCATCCCAGTCAGTTTTTTTCTTTTTCTGTGTGTGTATGCATATGTGTGTTGTCCTTACAACTGCTGGACAATGAAACCATATTGGAGGGCTCAGATGGCGGACCAAGCCCCCAGCGGTTGGAAGCTCGCACTCTGAACTGGTAGTGACCGCCGGGGATGAGGGTGTCGATCTGAACACACTCTTCCATGCTGCTGGACACTTCATGCCATAGCAGCGAGTCTGGCAAAAGAGCAGAGGTCAACCTCAGTCATTCAACGTCAAGAACAAAAAAGATCCTACCTTCCTGGCGATACTCCACCGCATAGCTACTGACTGCACAGTGAACAGAAGAAGCCGGAGGTGGCCAGTGAAGCATCACTGCTGTACTGCTGGCCTCCTGAGCCACGGGTCTCCCAGGGGCTGCTGGGATACCTAAACGGTAACAATGATATACATCACTGACACAGGCGGTTGTTGCTAACAAAGTTGCCAACTAATGTTATCAATGACACAACATAGTTTTCCAGAGCCAAGGGTGAGACAGATCTAGTCAAATGTACGTATGTACAGTAATGTACGAAGCGCAACATGGCTCAGATGGGTAGTTAAAGGGCCACTGTCATGAAATGAATGATTTTTAGGATGTTATTAATGAAAAAACGACACCTAATATGGGCCCATGCGTTTTTTCCACCATAAAAAATGATTTTGACAATTACAGCTTTTTGTAACTCCCGCCATGAAAATCCTCTCGAGGGATTTGTTTTCGAGAAGAAGCAGGAAGTGACGTAAAGGACAGAAGCGCCCCCAAGTAGACTCATTTGTTTCCAGTAGTTTTACCTCCGGAAAGTAGCTTGCTGTTCCTTCGTGTTAGCCAAAATGCCGGATCGTTGCATTGCTGGACATTGCTTGAACACTCGGAAGAATGGATTTACCCTTCATAAGTTTGCAAGTGACCCGGTTCGTCGTGAAAAACGGATTGCACGGGTGCAGAGGACGAGAGCTTCGTAGGTTCCAAATGACAGGTAGGTGTGTATACAGGTACTGAAAAAATATAATAGTTTGGGGCGGACCACGTAATCAGTCTCTCATAACGTAACAAAAGATCCACGTACGAAATTGTTGATGTGCGCGTCGGACGGCGACGGGCTGCTGCGTTGCTTCGCCAGCGAAGGCTGCGCTTCGGGCTCGCAGACAGCGGCGGCGGCTCTGAAGAACCAGCTGAGAATGCCTCACTCAGCCTCCTGCATGCAGTAATGTGCCACGGTTCAACGGTGTTGTTCATCACGTACTGTGGCTTCTATGAACAACCCCCTAAAGCAGCACGGCTCGGCTCCATTATAAGCCACCACGGCGCCAAAAAGCCGCGGCTTTGGAGAACACTGCGTGTCAGGCTTGCGGACGGCGGCGGCTCTGAAGAATGCAGCCGAAAATTCCTCACTCAGCCGCGTGCGACGACAATGCAGTAAAGTGCCCCGGCTCGACTGTGTTGTTCATTGCGTACTGCGGGGGCTATGAACAACCCCCTAGAGCAGCATGGCGTGGCTCCGTGATAAGCCACCTTGGCGCCCAAAATGAGCCACACTGCCCGGCTGCAATGAGCCGCGATGGGTCATCTCCGTGGGGAAGTGGATCGGACGGGAGCCGGTTTGGCCGTGATCGCATATCATCTGAATATGGCTCAAAACAATAGTGTAATATCGCCCCGGTAACTTCACTCGGTTGTGTGATGTTCTCCTTTTCAAAAAGAGTTTCCGTGTCAGAAGGGGCGTGTTCGTCTCCCAGAGTCGGGTGCACCGCGTGTTTTCATTGGCGAATATCTGAGTAACGTCACGGACAGAGGATGCAGCTAATATGGCAACCACTTGGAAGTCGTAGAATGATATTTTCTGCAACCTTGCGCATCGATGACATCCTCTCCGCTCACATTTATTTTTTCGTATAGACTTTGAAGTGAATAATGTTATATGTATTTTTCATTACAATATCTATTTTACAATGTTTATAGGGATGATGCTTGACCTTTAAGCGTCAGGCTAAGAAAGATGCTTTTGTTTCATAGACAACAGTTGACACCCAACAATTCTTTGAGAATGGACACAACAGCATGATTTTCTATTCTTGAGAAGCCCGACTTTACATGCTTGACGATTTTTGAACTAAAATTTGGTCGAGTTGTTAAACCACAATATTGTCTATTGTATATCAAACTATAATCCGCAACTATTTTGAATTTTTAAAAAAGTAATTTTTTCCCAAGTAACAAAAAGTGTAGATGACAGAATGCTGATCCATCTGATAATTTTCTGAGACATCTTGCTAAATCTCAACTTGTATTTTAAACTTAGTGACTGTCCTGTACAGTCCATCAATGAACCACTCTGTAGGCCTCTAAAAGGATGAAGTTGAAATTTTGTATTTGACTGAACATGTTGGGCCATACATGGACAGCGTGCAGGTCGACTGAGCCCTAGAGAAAGAAGAAAGCATGCCAGGTTGCAATGAGGAGGGGCCGGACTAGCCTTTAGCTTACGTTATATCAAAGTGATGAAGGATATGTTGAAATGCTGAATTCCAGTGTTGGGGGTGCCAGAAAAAAAAAAATCAATTATAACATGAAGTATCATTCTCCAATATTTCTGATCCAGAAGACCTTGGGCAAATTAGATTGATATGGGAGCTGATAGAAGCTGTGATTTGATTGGAAAAAAAACATCTAAAATCCACAACAGCATAGAGAAAAACTACAGAATGAAGAGAATGAACTTGTCGGTCACAAAGAAATAAAATTGCATTGACCATATATTAGGATTCAGCTGTAAATGTCGGTCAGTGCTTGTGATTGTGTTAAGGTTAGCAGTAAAGGCCTTCCTGGCTTTGAGTCTTCTCAATTGGTGTCCACATAGCCTAGCCCTAGACCGAGGTGCATTACCTTGCACTTTAATGGAGGCGGATGAGGAGGCCGACCCGTGGTCGTTGATAGCGACACAAGTGTAGATTCCAGTGTCCTGCGGCATCAAGTTACAGATCTTTAACAAGATGTCGCCAGTGTCCCTGGAGATGAAGAACAGATGAGAAAAGAGTGCATGCGACAGGAAGAAGCTACAAAGACGAAAGTGTCAATGGCACCTGATGTCTATGGTGAAACGCCTGTTGCAGGTCACTAGGTTCTGGTCAGGGCCCTTCAGTGTGACAGCCGGTTTGGGTCGTCCACACACTTTGCAGCAGAGGACTACCGTCTCCCCGAACGCACACACCACATCCGAAAGCGGCAACAGGAACTCTGGAGCCACTGGGCACAGGAGCCATCAAGACAGAGAAGATGTTGTGCGTCCAGATGATAAGACATTGTGTCAATGCTGAGAAAGAAACCTTTACAGCAGAGGGGTCCAAACTACAGCCCCTGTGACCCTTTGTGGCCCACTGTTCATTTTTAGTTTCCTGTGGTTTATGAGAAAGATAACATTTGACAATCATCTTAAAAAAGAAAAGTTTAAAAAAAACGGGTGTCGAAAGCGTAGTGGATGCCATAACTCCCCTGACATCAACGACTACAATACTATTAAATTGGTTTCTTAAGGCTCTTTCCTAAATATGAAAAAACACAGAAAAAAACAATTTGCCTATTACAACAAAGGCCAGAACATTTCTCTTCATAATGGTGATTTAATATGATTCTGTTTCAGAATGGTTTGCTCAGTGCTGGAGCCAGTCCCAGCCAACAACGGGCAGAAGGCAGGGTACACCCTAAACTACTCGTTGCCAGCCAATCACAGGGTACATAGAGACAGATAACAGTCACACTCACAATCACCACAAGGGCAATTGAGAGTCTCCAATGAATGCATGTTGTTGGGATGTGGGAGGAAAACGGAGTGCCCGGAGAAAACCCACCCAGGCACGGGGAAAAGATGCAAACTCCTCACAAGTGGGGGTGGGATTTGAACTCCAGTCCTCAGAACCATGAGGCTAATGCTCTACAGCTGTTTCACCATGGCATCATCACTTACCATCACAACACACCTTTAAAAATTGTCAATGACTACAAAATCCTGAAATATTTGGTTTTCTGTACTGGTAGCATGACAAGCGGCAAAACTGTGCACTAGTTGACAACTGCATGCCATACTTCCAGTGACGAAAAGTTCTACAAGATCCAAACGGGTTTGAGTGGCCACAAACTCACGGCCAAATGTATTTTGATCAGTGAGAAGAAATGCTGCCAGCCCAGCCCTTTCGTCTCCGCCTCCATCCAGGATTTCAAGAAATATTTCCATCAGCTTCACCCACTTGTGGAAGATCATTGCACTCACTTCCACTCAACACACAATATAATTTCTGCAGTGTCATCAGTGAGGTGGCATATGCTTGTAATCATGCTACATCCTGGGCTTACTATAGCATGTGATGTGTTGACCAGCAATGTATTTTTATCTAATTGTATTTTGGTTCAGGGACGGCAGCAGGGTGGAGCAGGTGGAATGCGTTGACCTCACAGTTCTGAGGACCCAGGTTCAATCCCGGCCCTCCCAGTGTGGAGTTTGCATGTTCTCCCTGTGCCTGCATGGGTTTTTTCCGATCACTCCGGTTTCCTCCCACATCCCAAAAACATGCATTCATTGAAGATTCTCAATTGCCCCTAGGTGTGATTGTGAGTGTGACTGTTATCTGTCTCCGTGTGCCCTGCGATTGGCTGGGAAACAGTTTTGGGTGTACCCAGCCTCCTGCCCATTGACAGCTGGGATTGACGCCAGCACTTCTGCGACCCTTGGGAGGATAAGCGACTAAGAAAATGGTTGGATGGATGGATAGTTCAGTCTAAATCTTTTCAATCTCAATTTCAACATGGATGTGTGTTTCTATGTTTTACTTTATTGTACCTTTACTTTTAAGGAGTCCTTTTCTTACCTTCCTGGATGAAGTTAGGGTTGAGAAGCTGGAAAACAGATATTAAAAGAAGCATTTATTTCATTTGTGAAATTTTCCCCTTATTTATTCCCAATTTCTTTTTCAGTTTTCAGACAGGAGATGCAGTATGTTTCGTATTGTATAGCGACAATGTGCATCTTTTTTTTCCTTCCAAGTACCTCCATGCCAGTCTTTGGGTCGAGGTCGTCGTCACAGTCAGATTCATCCGAAGTGTGAATCTCCTGGTTAGGGAAAAAGGCGAAGGAGTGGAAAATAGAATTACGGAACACTTGAAATGAGTAGTTGGATGGAGGAGTAGGCCAACAGGGAAAAAAAAACTGAAAAAGTTGAAGGACCAGTGCAGGGGTTAAAGGGGACATGTGTAACAAGAACAAGTACGAATAATAATACATAAAAATAATAAAATAATACAGGAGGAAACAAAAAAGTGAAGATTAGATTTAGTTTGTTTGACAGAGAAGCTGCTGATACTTACTTTTTTGATGTCTTTTAAAAGGTTGGTCTTAACCCATTGCCATTGTTTTCAATGTCAGAGTTACTCCTTACATGTTCACATAAATTAATTACAAAATGTATGCTGTCATAATCCATTATATTACTGGGAGAAAATCTGCAATTAAATTACTGTACTAGCGAATGGAAATTTCATTGATTAAAATTTTACATACAGTTGGAAAAATAATTCCAACAATTCTGATTTAGGAAAGTTTGGTTTTATTTTTTCACAAGAACACCGACCTTCTAAAGGTGATGCTTGTAATTGTCTCACTCCGGTCATGTGCTATTTTCCAAATATAATCTTGAAGCGCCACGCTATTGTAACTACTTCAATTACTGTATTTATACATTTCATAAGTAATCTTCCCAACACTGATTGTTTTCAAGTGTGATGTTTAAATGCTGCCCTGTGATTGGCCGGCAACCAGTTCAGGGTGTACCCCGCCTCCTGCCCGTTGACAGCTGGGATAGGCTCCAGCACTCCCCGCGACCCTAGTGATGATAAGCGGCAAAAGTAAATGGATGGATGGATGTTTAAATGGTTGCAAATGAATACAGAATGATGTTCTAAATTTTAAAAAAATCTTAAGGTAGCTCAAAAAGTTTTACTAAAACCAAACTTTAGTGAATCAAATTAACTTCTTAATCATTTAACAACAAATTAGCTACACTTATTAGAGTAATGACTTGATGGCCCAGTTAAAACTGCTAACTTTAATCCTCATGTTTGCTTATTTGATTCATGTGGCTCACTTTCAGCCAACTAACAAAAGGAAAATAAGGCAAGGGAGAAATCCAAATTAATGAGAGTCAAACTGTCTTTCTTCTCTCAATCAAATCTTCTAATTACTGTTAAATGGATTTAGTTTTCACTTTTTTCATTCAGGGCTTTATGTCAATTAAATTCTGAATAATGGGAACAAATGCCTAGTAGAAAAAAATCTTACTGTGGTTATTTCGGAGTAATGAAGTTAAAATGAAAAGATTTATAAGTTTTTTGAAGGCTGGTTTCACCTTGGAAATTCCCAATATTACTGTATGCACATACCAGACTTCACATTATTGGCACCAAAGTCAGAAAATACGTCACCACATCCAATGTGGAGTTAACGTTCACATATGATGATGATGAATTAGAACCAAAGTTTAGCGTACATGGGTAAGCTAGATTGATTCATTCAGTATTTGCTCCAGCTCATCCAATCAGGTACAATAGCAATGTAGTCAAGAAAATGAAAAATACTCCACATTGCTAATTTTCGATTCCAGAAAGCAACATCAAGTCCGCTAATCCATTTATGTTTCAAAATGTGGTGCATTCAAGGTGAAAAATAGGGTCAATAAACAAATACAATTTAAATAAAAAATAACTACAAATTCTGTGGTCCTAAAATGTTGACCATCTTTGTTTTCATATGATGTCATAATTAACAAAATGGAATATTGGAGGAGCAACATTAACACAGAGAAGCCCGCGCGCAAGGTTTCTCTCGGCTCACTGACATATTAGCCGACTAAGCAACACGTTTGGCGAATCTCACCAGGTAGTCGTCAAATTGACAAGAAACGACACTGCTACTTTTCAATTCACAAATGCAAAGTCACCACAAGAGCTACATTAATGTTGACTAGTTCGGAACCATTGTAATGGGGTTGTGCACAAATGTTACACAATGTCATTGTAGGGACACGCCACACAAACATGCACACACACATTAGCATAAAACTACATTTTCACAAAAAGATAATTTGCTTTCAGGTGAAATTTCAGGATGAACGTAAAATTTACAATATTTAAATTAATTTTAATGAATTTAAACTGTTCAATATTTCAGTACTTTTTGCAAAACTTCCTGTTCTCTGACGAGGCGCTGAATTTCCCGGTTCACAAAACTGCTATTTTAACACTCTTCTTTAGTGTGCTACTCATTTTAACAACATGAGACCAAGACGACACCTTACAATGGAGGATTTGCATGTCGACACGTTAAGAAGCAAGTATAAGGGAGTGGCCACTGAACTGAGGCTGTCACAGGGTCTTATCAGGAAGTTGCAATATAGATACAAGGAGAGTAGTGGGAGGAGCAACATTAAATGAAGTTAATGTTCTTGGATATTTAATACTAAATTCATGGATCTGTCGTGAATTGTTGGAGAATGTTAGAGAATTGCAATTTCTGCTAAATGTATTTAACATTGAAGAGTTGGACACAAAATTTTAACGCTGAAATGAAATTGACCTCTATTAGTTATGGAGCCTCCTAGTTTAACCATGAAAGTTCACCTGAAAGATGAATATCACTAACTTTTTGTGAAAAGTGTAAGCATGGTGAGGGGCAGGCAGGAGACAGGCGCGCGTCGCCATTACTCACTTTGCCCTTCACCCTGGTAACAGGGGAGGCGAGCAGCGGGGGAGAGGGCGTGGTTTCTTTTGTCTTACGCAGGAGGCCATTCACCTGACCTCTGACCCCCAATGCCGATACCTCCTTGGCTTCGGCACGCTTCCTGGCGCGCAGCGTGTTCCACGACAGAGACTTCCTGTACGGTACAGGGACAAGACATGTCAACAGAGGATCACAGAGGAGTCCGGACGTGACTGGCTGGTCCTGGGTGCGCAAGGCAACATCACCTTTATAATACAAAAAGAGATTGTGGCCTACTCTAAACTTATAGATACAGTAACATTGTTTATTATTAAGTGTTTGGCCCATTAGTGTGTGAAGATGAAAAGATTTGTTAGCATGTTGCTCACAGAGAATTGTGACATCTGTTTTTCTTGGATGTGGTGAATCCACACTACTTTATGTTTCTCATTGTTCAGGCTTCTGCTTGATTGCAGATCTTTAAAATATCGGGACTTAAGTGGCATTGTACTCTACGGTAAATGATTCAGCATAATTAACAAAAAGAGTACATTCCCTTACTGTCATACAGTACTACATTTTACTGCTGTAAGATTTGTTGTTCCCACTGAGGAAGGAAAATCCATGCTGAGTATTATATGCCCTCTTTCTGTGTTGCAGCCGCATTTGTTTTAAAGTAGTTCAGTAATGTATAGGTTTAGAACTACAGTAGCATCAATGCTAATGTTCTGCATTATAGATGAAGATAGCTGACTTTCGTTACAAATAAACAGGATGGAGTACAACTATGAGAACATGGGACTGTACACACATGAAGGAATATTTTAAAAATTAGATGTCTTTTTAAATTAGTTCATAATTGGCTGCGAGTGGGCTTGTGGAATGCAGCGGACTAGCGCCGTGTTTGCGCCGTCCAATAGTCTACGACCTCCATGTGAAGCCCGTAACATACAACAGATTTAAAAATAAAGTTTACTGTTTCATATGTTCATTAAGCAGTGAGCCAAAAAGCTAACCCGCGAGCTAAACAATACGCTCCACCACACCAACGTCATTTAAAACATTAGCGCTTGGCTTAACTCTGCTATTATGTATCAGTCAACAATGAACTCAAACATTGGAAAGTTAACTGTTTATTAAGCATAACCTCAGCGGCAGTCCGTAGTCGACTACGGTGTACGTTAATGTACAGTATATTTGATTGAACAGTGAAGGGCTTGTCTCCAGCACCTTCAGCGGACCATAGAGTCTTGCAGCTGATTTCAGAGGCATAAAAAAATATATGTATTATCCTTTATCAAGATCATTTTTAGGAAGCTATATCATCTTAAATAATCTTAAACTCTCCAGGCCTATATACAATGGAGAAAATAATGATTTGCTCCCTCACTGATTTTTTTTACAAGTTTACTAACAGACAGATAAGAGTATCAGATTGAGTAATGAGGCTGAAATTTGAAATTGAGGGTATTGTGGATAATGTGATTAGCAGTTATGCCCCACAGGAAGGATGTGACCTTGAGTTGAAAGAGAAATTCTGGAAGGAACTAGACGAAGTAGTCCTTAGCATCCCAGAGAGAGAGAGAGAAAGTTGTGATTGGTGCAGTTTTCAATGGACATGATGACGAAGGAAACAGGGGCGATGAAGAAGTGATGGGTAAGTACGGCATCCAGCAAAGGAACTTTGAGGGTCAGATGGTGGTGGACAGGAACATAGGGTGACCTACAAGAGCGGAGGTAGAAGCACACAGGTGGATTATATTTTGTGCAGACGATGTAATCCGAAGGAGGTTACTGATTGTAAGGTATGGTGGGGGAGAGTGTGGAAGCTGTGAAAGCTGTGAAAACTATAGAGGAATAAAGATGATGAGCCGCACAATGAAGTTATGGGAAAGAGTAGTGGAGGCTCGACTCAGGAGAGAAGTAAGTAACTGCGAGCAACAGTACGGTTTCATACCCTAAAAGAGTACCACAAATGCACTATTTGCTTTGAGGATGCTCGTGGAAAAGTATAGAGAAGGTCAGAAGGAGCTACATTGTGTCTTTGTGGACCTAGAGAAAGCGTATGACAGACTACCAAAAGAGGAACTGTGGCACTGCATGCGCAAATCTGGTGTGGGGGAGAAATATGTGAGTAAAGCACATTTATGAGGGCAGCAGAACAGCGGTGAGATGTGCCGTAGGTGTGTCAGAAGAATTTAAGGTGGAGGTGGGACTGCATCAGGGATCAGCTCTGAGCCCCTTCCTGTTTGCAGTGGTAACGGATAGGCTGACAGATGAGGTTAGACTGGAATCCCCTTGGACGATGATGTTCGTAGATGATATTGTGATATGCAGTGAAAGCAGGGAGCAGGTGGAGGAACAATTAGAAAGATGGAGGCACACACTGGAAAGGAGAGGAATGAAGATTAGCCAAAGTAAAACAGAATATATGTGCATGAATGTGAGGGGAGAAGGACTGAAGCCCCAGGGAGAAGAGATAGCGAGGGTGGATGACTTCAAATACTTGGTGTCAACAATACAGAGCAATGGAGAGTGTGGGAAGGAAGTGAAGAAAGTGGTCCAAGCAGAGTGGAACAGCTGGCTGAAGGTGACCGGTGTTCTTTGCGACAGATGAGTATCCCCTAGGATGAAGGGCAAAGTTTATAAAACAGTGGTGAGGCTGGCCATGATGTTCGGATTAGAGACGGTGGCACTCAAGAAACAACAGGAAGCAGAGCTGGAAGTAGCAGAAATGAAGATGCTGAGGTTCTCGTTTGGAGAGAACATGTTGGATAGGATTAGAAATGAGCTCATTAGAGGGACAGCAAAAGTTGGATGTTTTGGAGACAAGGTTAGAGAGAGTAGACTTAGGTCGTTTGTACATGTTCAGAGGTGAGAGAGTGAGTTTATTGGTAGTAGGGTGCTGAGAATGGAGCCGTCAGTCAAAAGAGCGAGAGGACGACCAAAGAAAAGGTTGTGAGAGAGGACATGAGGACAGTGTGTGTCAAGAGAGGAAGATTCAGAAGATAGGCTTAGACGGAAAAAGATGACTAACAGACAATGACTGGTCTTTAATTTTGTCATAGTTATAACAATAATTCAGATTTTTTTATTTCAAATTGGAGGGATAGAATATCAAAAAGAACATATAGAAAACACATAAATGATTCAAATGATTTTGCAGTTGATTCTTCTTCCCTTTCAAAACATGACTTGGTACTTGGTGGGAAACCCCTTGTTGACCAGACATTTGTGCACACCTCTCGGAACAAATTTTGAGCCATTGTTCTTTGCTGAGGCTCTCCAAATCCTCGAGATTTTGATGATGTGCCCTGGCCACAGATTTAGTGTGGGATTTATATCTGAAGACCTGCTGGGCCATTCCATGACCTTAATGTGCTTCTTCTTTAGTCACACATTCACAGTACAAAGTTCCATCCATATTTGGCTCGATACACTGAAGTTGACCTGTCCACTTGAAGTTGCCTCATCACCTTGGCAGAAAAACACACCCCAAAGTGTAATGCTTCCACCTCTATTCCTGACAGTTGGGACGGTGTTCTTGCAGTCTGGATTCCTCTTCCCACAAACAAGCCAAGTAAATTGATCCATAACACCTCAATTTTGCTCTCATCTGACCACATCACCTTCTCCCAATCATTCAGGTGTTCATTGGCAAACTTTGGCTGGGCCTGTACGTGCCTTCTTGAGCAGGGGGACCTTACAGGCACTGCAGAAATTGAATCCATTAATGTGTAGTGTATTACCAATGCTTTTCATCTGTCTGTGGTCTCATCTGCCTTGAGATCATTAGCAAGCTCCTCTCATGGATATCGAGGTTAATTTCTAACCTTTCTCATGATCACTGATACTCCACAAACTGAAATCCTGCGAGGAACCCCACACTGAGGGAGAGTGACAGTCGTTTTATGTTTCTTGCCATTTATAACTATTGGACCAACATTTGACTCCTTCTCACCCATCTCTTGCCAATGGTCTTTTAGCCCATTCCAGCCTAAAGCAGGTCTACATTCTTGGCCCCGATTTCCTTAGAAAGTTATTTGGCGTTGCCAATGATTGATTGATTGATTGATTCTGTGGACAGGTGTCTTTAAACAGGTAACAAGTTGAGATAGGTTTTGCATACAGCTAACAAGTTTAGACTTGGGAGTATTTTCCTTAAGTTAGAGAAGCAGTCTGTGGGAGCCATCGCTCTTCATTGTTGGTAGGGGATCAAATACTTTTTTTCACTTAATGAAATGCAAAAAATTCTTTTTTAAATGTTATCTTCTTTTAGATATTTTGTTTCTCGCTGTTAACATAGACTTACGACTGAAATTGTAGACTACTCATCTTTGTCAGTGGGTGAACTTAATTCAATGAGGGACAAAAAAAAAAAAAACATTCTTCCCATGTACAGTATATACAGTGGGTATAGAGCTTGTGCACCTATGTCAGAAAATTACGTAATTTTTGTTTACTTCGCCATATTGCCGGTCAAGCTAAGCATTGCTTAATGATAAGTCGGTTGGAGATGACAAGGAAAAATGTCACGTAGCAGGACGCCCAGAGTCTTGCCCGATACTGCCAGACATTGAGAACGTGAAAATAAACGACGGTACGTGGAAAAATTAGATAAACTCGGCATAGAGGGCCTGTATTTAATGCCGAAATCGACGTTTTCGCCGATAAGAAATTGGACTGTTATTCCGCTTCTGCTTGTCTTGGAACATGGATCTGGTGAGTAAGTCGAGATTTACACGAAAAAGTTTGAAAGCTTATAAAAGTCTGGACGCATACGAATACTTTGTTGCTACATCTGTTCTCATCAGGAATAAATCCCACATAGTGACGGTTTTGATGGCATGTGAACGTGGAAGTGTGTTTGGCGACACGCTAACCTGTGTGGGAATCCATCGATCTTTTCAGCTAGTATTCAATACAAATAATATTTAATAAATAACCCCTGGTTTTACAAAAACATGCATTCATTAACTATGATTGAAAAAACAAGCCGACGGTTGACTGCTCGTGAACGCGGAAGTGTGTCCGGCGACACGTTAACCTTTGCTGAAATCCATTGATCTTTTCAGCTAATATTCAATACAAATACCAATATTTAAATAAATGAACCCTGATTTAACACAAACTCGCAATCATTAACTATGATTGAAGGTAAATCAACAGTGTCACCATAACCAAGCACAACAGCCTGGTACATTTTCAAAATGTATTATATTTATCTACAATAGTTAATATAGGGCACTGGGTGTTTTCAGGTTATTAAAAAAAACCCTACATAATAATTTAGTACTTTACAGTAATGTGAGTGCATACGGCCACAAACAAACAAAAAAAAAGATTCAATATAACAGTCAATCGGTTATAACAGACGATCACCTGCCCCTATTAGTCCATTATATTGAGGTTCCACTGTATATAGCTGCTACCTAAATATTCTGCTAATGCAATACTATCATTGCTATAAAAAACATGTACAATGATACGATTTAGCGGCCCCTGATTTAACAGACTGGAAATAGTGTCCAGTTGGAACTCAAAATGCACCACTGAGGTAAGTTTGAATAAACTTCAAAACATTTGAAGGCTTTTTTGCTTTTATGATTACTTTGTACTGCATTGGATATTTTTGGGCCACCAAAAAGCACAAAAAAAAACCAAGGCGACAAAAAAATGCTTCAGTGTAATGGACAGTCAGATTTAATGGATGACCCCCTCACCCTAGTGGTCCATTAAATACAGATTTCACTGTATCTGAAACCGTTTGATGGAATGATCATTCCTCATTTAATTATGTTTTTGTTTGTTTTCAACCCCAGGTTTTGGAGGGCAGTATATTAAAAAACTGTAAAAGTCAGCAGGTTGTGCAGGCTAGCCGCAACAGCCATGACTTGACTAAAATATGAATAAATATATAAAAATTAAATTTAAAATACACCAACAAACAACAACAAAAGAAAGAAAGATTTGAGTAAAGTAAATAATAACAAAATCGATAAAACTAAAATATAATACATGGGGCATGGTTGCTCTGCTGGAAAGTGTCACAGTTCTGAGGTCCCGGGTTCAATCTGTGTGGAGTTTGCATGTTCGCCCCGTGCCTGTGTGGGTTTTCTCCAGGTACTTCGGTTTCCTCCCACATCCCCAAAACATGCAACATTAATTGGACACTCTAAATTGCCCCCAGTGTGATTGTGAGTGTGGCTGTTTCTCTTGATGTTCCCTGCGATTGGCTGGCAACCTGTTCAGGGTGTACCCCACCTCCTGCCCGTTGATAGCTGGGATAGGCTCCAGCACTCCTGCGACCCTTGTGAGGATAAGCGCCTAAGAAAACTGATGGATAAAACCCTAACCCTAATAAAAAATAGACATAAAAATAAGTTGAAAAAAATGATTTATGTAACAATTGACAACTTCAATTGAAAATAAAAATGCATATAGTACTTAAATTAAATGCACCTGTTTGAATACATTAGGAATATCCGCAACAATTTGTTCATAACAACTTTGATGACATCGTTTTTAATCACACAGCTTTATTCCTACCATTAGTTTTAGCCTTCATGTGATTTCAGTTAGGTCAAAATGTTTGTGATCATGGAAGACGTGACACGGGTTTTTGATGCTGTAGCCAGACTGCAGCGGTGCACGAGAAAGGGAGGAGGGACAGTTGTTGGTTGCGCTTTGCTATCGTTGACACTGATCAAAAATAATAATCGGGGAAGAAGAGAGGCAAGATGTTAAAGATGTGACATTTACCTTTTCACTCAAGATGGCACCAAAGAGTCACATGATTAGTTTTTGTTATGGATTGGGTTACCCAGAATTCACATTATTATTGCTATGGAAGGAGGGAAAAAAGAATCCCAAGTACATAATTATTGGGATATTTATAAAAACTGCGTATTTTATATTCCGCAGTGCGGTAAAGATTTTCAAACCATCATATGGTACAATATTGCCAGTCGTTAAAAACCTGTTTATGAACGGTTTATAGTCTTTTCCTTGATCAAATCAAATGAATCAATAGGCAAGAGCTCCTCTTTTTATGTACATCTATGTATACTGACACAATACACCATCTGTGGAGTTGCAAACCGTTGATGTTAGTAAAAACTTGGAATACTTGAAAATAAATAAAAGGTGATAATACGGGTATAAAAGGTATTGTATAGAGGTATTGAGATGCCATTTTATGAAGTCAACACACCTACATGATTTGGATAGAAATAAAAAGAAAGTAGCAGACTTATGTTCGCTGCATGTTAGCTGTTGTAGTTTATTTACAAATTGTTAAAAACTACAAACTATCCATTGCCTCAATCTTTGTGACGCACAGAAAAAACTTTGCCCATCACGTTTGCTCAGTTCGCTACCACATGCTCACCATGCATCCAAAATAATTTTACAAATTTAAAATACAGTTAAAATTATTCTTCTTAGAGAATTGCAACAGAACACTGCTGACCGTGGCCATTTTGACGAAAACATATTGCACAGCTTGTCTTCATATTTCTTCTTAAATAGTGCAAAAAGGATTTTCTATCTTTGTTTTAATATAAACAGGAATGCTCTAGAGCCTCAGTTGAGACATATTGGTACAGTGAACTACTGACAAAATAAACAAAAATCAGCATGGAAGAGGAAAAGGATCAAATTTTGTCCATCAAATAAAAATAACCTTTAATAATCATAAGGAAAGACGAGGGATAACAAAAAAAAAGTCTTAAGATTGCCACAGACAACAACAGAAATCTCCACTGCGGAGAACCCAGTTCCTTTTTTTCTTGAAAAGAAAATATTAATAACAGGAGAAAAAAAAGTTACAGCAATAATAACAGAAAAAAAGGGAGAAAAGACAGGGTGTTAGGAACTGAAATAAGTCCGGTTTTTAAGCTCCACATTCCAGATCAGCTACAAGATCCTATCCAGTCTAGCTCTAGAGTTTGTTGGCAGCCAGTGACTCAAAAGGCGTCACTGAGGGCAACATGATGCCAGTGTGGAGATTTGTTAAACGGAGACCATCCAATCCCATCCAAATGCTGCGGGTAAATAAGTGCTGTATTGGTGGTGGTGGAGGTTGGGGGGAGGGTGGGGGCAGGAGGGAGGGACTTACTTGATGTTGGTGGTGTTGGCCACTGCTGCAGAGAAGGATGTGGCCGAGGAAGAGTCTTTTAAGGGCTTGTGGGACGGGCCCAGGACGTGCCCCGGCACCCAGCCCTCAGCAGCGGGTGACTGACTGTCGGCTGGCCGGTAAACGAGGTACATGTTCTGCTGATTGTTCGCCAAGATCTGCACCGTCTCGCCCTGACTGACACATATCTCATTCTCTTTGAGTGCCGAGTAGTCCTGAGTGACCCGCATGGTGGACGAAGCGCCGTTGCAGCAGCCGCTGCCGCTCTCCTGAAGTAGACGGGGGATGGCAACGAGGGTGGGGAGCACGTGGAGAAAAAGAGGAGGAAGAGGAAGACAAGGTTATAGGGTGCATCTACGAGGGCTGAACGACAGTGGGATGCCGTTACAGATGTCCTGAGGGAAGTTGGGGTGGAGATCGGAATCAAGGAAAAGGAGGAGGAGGAGGAGGAAGAGCAGCAGATATTGTCAGCCATCATTTACACTGCTAGTCTATGTGCCAATACTATATAATACTATTTACATGTATATCCAAGTAATCCACATCCATTGTCAGTGTGTTTTACATTTGCTGGAGACCAAAGGCTGTGAGAACGAAGAGGGACCACGCCCTGCACTGAATGGCAAAAATCCACAAATATTCAAAGCGACAAAAAGTTGCATGCTTGCTTATAAAGTCCAAGAGTTTGCGGTTGAGTACGTACTCTGCTTTGATAAGACACCTCGACAGTTAATTAGCACGAAAAAGCCACAAGGTGGTGGTGTGGCGATGCCCAACCTTTCCCATAATGAACCTC
Organism: Syngnathoides biaculeatus; assembly: GCF_019802595.1. NCBI lineage: Eukaryota > Metazoa > Chordata > Actinopteri > Syngnathiformes > Syngnathidae > Syngnathoides > Syngnathoides biaculeatus. Next base: position 5,588,681 of record NC_084653.1, on the reverse strand, counting down.
CCTAAATTCATTTCAACATACCGTAATTTCTCGAAAATAATACGCAAATTTTTCACAAAAATATTTTCAAAAAGTTAATAGAGCGCATTATATTTAGCTATGGATGAAAAATAAAAAATACAATCCCATTGTAAAGTTGTATACGGGTACATAGAGTGGTAAAAAAAGGAATACCTATACATTTCGATATGATATTCGACATCTTGTTAAACATTTATATTTATTACGGTAATGTGCGCCACCATCATGAACTCTCTGACCTCCTCGGGGAGCTTGCATTTTACGATCGTTAGCGGAGCATGTTTGTTGCTACTGCACCAAAGATCAGAAACGACTGCCCGTGAGTTTGTTTAAACTTAAACCAAGACAAAAAAATGGCGACTACAACGGCTAGTTGAGCAGTTGCTTTTTAAAGAAATCTGTCATGACTCGTGCCGATGACACCGCCAACCCGGAAGTAGCGTGGCAGCATGAAACAACGATAGCTCGCCTCAATGAATTCAGGTGGGTATCAAAACAATGTGAGCTCAAACTACGTAGAAACAAGGGTAATGGGCACATTAAAAAAAAAAAAACGTGAGAGTGCACACAATTGAAATGGTCACTTTTTTTTTTGATGTGCCCATTACCCTCTTTTCTACCTCGTTTGAGCTCACATTGTTTTGGTCGCCACGTGACACGTGGGCGAGAGGCTGCGCTGCAGAACCAACACTCTTGGGATTAAAGAAATCATCCCCCACAAACGCCATGGATGGCACAGAGGATGACATGCTGTGGGAGAAAAACAGGATCACTGTTCATGAATTCAGGAGGCCCCAGAACTGGATCAAGTCACCAGAGGTAGGTACGATGGATAATTTTCAGATTGGAGATCAGCCAGATGTTGCTTTGGTTTTGAAGTCTTGGCCAAGGATGTATAATGTAGAAGATAAACTGCACTATCCACAAATGTTTTATGCACAAATATTTAATGCAAAAAATGTTTAAGTCAAACAGTGCATTTATTTAATACTGTAATTATTATTGTTATTTAAGACTGTAATATGTGTTATCAACAGTATTAATAAAATATTATGCCATCATTGAGCATTTATTTTAGTTGGTTGAGGGATTTTGAGCTGACAATTACAGGGACCAGGACAAGCGTGTCCTGTGGCCTGCCCCGAGATTATATTACGGCT